>NC_091993.1:110831063-111026063 GCF_044704955.1 Pristiophorus japonicus | reverse complement strand
GGATTAACCCCCAGTCACCTTGTGCACCACTTGGAGGTCCAGGATCCCCTTCAGATGGTAGCGGCTCAGGTCGGCCCCCTCCTCCAGGCTCTGGCTCCCCGCATACAGGATCTGGCTGTGGGCCGGCAGTCCCGTCGCCTCCGCGATCTCCACCTTCAGCTCCCGCACGCTGGTCCCGGGATCCACGCTCAGCGCCAGCTTGCGCCCGCTGCAATGCCACACCCGCATGCTGAGTCGCTGCGGGGCACCGGGCGGGGGCAGTGCATTGTGGGCCTGGGCCCCCACATGGGCTGCACTGAGGGCCTTTACCCGTGGGTCATTGGAGCGGGCACTGGGCTGGGCCGCGGCTGGGCAGCTCTGGAGAGAAAAAACACACAGCTTTATAGCTCCATCATAAGCCCTCATGGTGGTCAACACCTCTATTAAATCTCCCCTTAACCTTCTCTGCTCTAAGGAGAACAACCCCAGCTTCTCCAGTCTCTCCATGTCACTGAAGTCCCTCATTCGTGGTACTATTCTGGTCAATCTCCCTCTGCACCCTCTCCAAGACCTTGTCCTCCCACAGTTCAACACAAGCCCCTCCCTCAGGAACCCCCTAGTGTGGGGACCGCTCCCATATCCGATATGGGGGATGACTCGGACCTGGGCTTATCATTTTGGGATGAGGAGGTCAGGTTTCCACAAGTTTATATCATCGCAATCCAGGTGCAATGGTCCAAACCAGTGTTAAGGTTCGGGGAAACTGTTTACGTTGGTGTTTTGTGCGATATTCCATGCTGGTTCATGACTCAATTCATCCCCAGGTCAGGTCCAGGGTGTAGAACTGGCCCCGCCCACAGAATTGGCCCCGCCCACAGAACTGGCCCCGCTCACAGAACTCGCCCCATCCATAGACCTCGCCCCTCCACCAGAACTAGCCCCACCAATAGCACTGGCCCCGCCTACAGAACTGGCCCTGCCTACAGAACTGGCCCCCTCACAGACCTGGCCCCTCCCACAGACCTGGCCCCTCCCCAAAAATGGTCCTGCCCACAGACTTGGGCCCTCCCACAGAAGTGGCCCCTCCCACAGAAGTGGCCCCTCCCACAGAAGTGGCCCCACCCACAGCACTGGCCCCACCCACAGCACTCACCCACAGCACTGGCCCCGCCCACAGCACTAGCCCCACCCCCAAAACTGGCTCCTCCACCAGAACTGGCCCCGCCTACAGAACTGGCCCCCTCACAGACCTCGCCCCTACCACAGCACTGGCCCCTCCCACAGATCTGCCCGCGCACAGCTCTGGCCTCGCCTACAGAACTGGCCCCTCCCGCAGACCTGGCCCCTGTTTAGAAGAAGCGCAAGTGGAGTTATCCCGGTGTCCTAGGGCCGATATTTAATCTTCAATTAGCATAACAAAACTGATTATCTGGATCATTATCACATTGCTTGCTGTGGGAGCTTGCTGTGCGCAAATTGGCTGCCATGTTTCCCACATTACAACAGTGATGATACTCCAAAATTACTTCATTGGCTGTAAAGCGCTTTGAGATGTCCGGTGGTCATGAAAGATACTATATAAATGCGAGTTTTTCTTTTTCTCTGTGAGAATACACCATTTTCTGCTGTGCGAGCTTGCTGTGCTCAAATTGGCTGCCGCGTTTCCCACATTCCGACAGTCCTAAACTGGTCAGCGCAATTTCAAGCACATTCTGAACGCAATTTCCCATTGCACCCAGAGCAGAATCTCTCACCTTAACGGTAAAGGTTTAATTTGCAGTCGGTACTCACGGACGAGAAGAAAAATTTCTGATAACGCTTTGCGATCGTAGTCATGGTTCAGGTTGTTCTTGGCTCCTTGGGTCCACTGAAGATCTCTGATCATTGCTCCGGGCGTGGGGCAGTATTTATACATCCGACAGCCGGGGAATTCCAGACCAGGTTGTTTATCGAAAATTCACAATCTCAACATGAAACCAAAAGCACTCTGTGAGCCGACAGACCCTCACAATTAGGTGCTGAGGTGACAGTGAGTGAAGGGTCGGTGCCCTCCCACTGGTCCCCGCACTCCCCCCATAGAGAGAGAGACAGAGAGACAGAGACAGGGAGAGAGGTAGAGAGTTGGAGAGAGAGACAGAGAGAGAGAGAGAGAGCAAGAGACAGAAAGAGAGAGAGAGGCAGAGAAGGAGAGAGAGACAAAGAGACAGGGATAGAGAGATAAAGAGTGGGAGACAGAGATGGGAAAGAGACAGAGAGACAGATAAGGAGACGGAGAGAGAGAGATAGTGGGGGGGAGAGAGAGAGAGAGGGATAGAAGACAGAGAGAGACAGAGAGAGAAAGAGTGAGACAGAGTCAGAGAGAAACAGAGGCAAACATATAGATAGAGAGAGAGAGAAAAAGACAGAGTGAGTGGTAGAAAGAGACAGAGAAATTGATAGACAGAGAGATTGAGAGAGAGGGAGAGACAGACAGAGAGACAGAGACAGAGAGGAGGCAGAAATAAAGAGAGAGACAGAATGGGAGAGAGAGACAGAGAGACAGAGGGAGAGATGAAGAGACAGAGAGAGAGAGAGAAAGAGAGGGCCTGAGAGAGATAGAAAAAGAGACCTAGAGAGAGTGTCTCTCAGCTCGTGTGTTGTGTGTGTCAGGTTCTCTCTGATCTTCACCTGCTGTTTCCCATTTTTGTCTCCTTGTCAGACATGGCTCAGTGTGACTCCCATTCTCCCGGCTCTGAGTCAAACATTTGTGTGTGCAAGTCCCTCTCCAGAGACTTAAGCATAAAAATCCAGGCTGACATTCCTAGGACAATACTGAGGGAGTGCCACACTGACGGAGGGCCAGTACTGAGGGAGCGCTGCACTGTCGGAGGGGCAGTACTGAGGGAGCGGCGCACTGTCGGAGGGGCAGTACTGAAGGACTGCTGCACTGTCGGAGGGACAGTACTGAAGGAGTGCTGCACTGTCGGAGGGACAGTACTGAGGGAGCGGCGCACTGTCGGAGGTGCCGTCTTTCAGGATGAGACGTTAAACCGAGGCCCCATCTGCCCTCTCAGATAGATGAATAATATCCCACGGCCAGTATTTCGAAGAAGAGCAGGGGAGTTCTCCCCAGTGACCTGGGGCTAATATTTATCCCACAATCAACCTCAGTAAAATAGATTAACAGGTCATTATCACAATGCTGCGTGTGGGAGCTTGCTGTGCACAAATTGGCTGCTGTGTTTCCCACATTACAAGTGACTACACTTCAAAAAAATCCTTAATTGTCTGTGAAGTGCTTTGGGACGTCCTGAGGTGGTGAAAGGCGCTATAGAAATGCAAGTCTTTACATCTTTTCCTCAGATACTCTCTCATCTCCTCCTGTTTCCCATATTTTATCTCATCGATCTTTCTCATCAAACGAGACAAAGTTGGGCAGTTCCCCAGCTCAGGGCAGCCAATCAGAATTCAGACTGGATGATGAGTCACCGGTATCCAGGGAGAGCGGAGGATTTCAGTTTGTTAATTAAACAAGAAAGTGAAAGCCCCAGAATAAAGGTCCTTCTACACTGTCCCACCAAACACTCCCAGGGCAGGTACAGCACGGGGTTAGATACAGAGTAAATCTCCCTCTACACTGTCCCACCAAACACTCCCAGGGCAGGTACAGCACGGGTTAGATACAGAGTAAATCTCCCTCTACACTGTCCCACCAAACACTCCCAGGGCAGGTACAGCACGGGGTTAGATACAGAGTAAATCTCCCTCTACACTGTCCCACCAAACACTCCCAGGGCAGGTACAGCACGGGGTTAGATACAGAGTAAATCTCTCTCTACACTGTCCCACCAAACACTCCCAGGGCAGGTACAGCACGGGTTAGATACAGAGTAACGCTCCCTCTACATTGTCCCATCAAACACTCCCAGGGCAGGTACAGCACGGGTTAGATACAGAGTAACGCTCCCTCTACATTGTCCCATCAAACACTCCCAGGGCAGGTACAGCACGGGTTAGATACAGAGTAACGCTCCCTCTACACTTTTGCTGGAGGTTTTCAATTTGTTTCAACTGTTTCATTTGTTGTGTTTACATCTGGAAGTGAAACTGTGTTGAGACGGTGAAATGAAGGTTTAGTACTGGGATACCCTCTCCATTCACTCACACTCTCTGTCTAAAGCATGGTCTTTGTCCTGAGAATCCCCAGGTACATTCCTGAGCTGACATGCCTCAGTATCAGGAAGAGATAAACATTGGCCTCTGTAAGCAGGTTATTCTGACACTGATTGCCCTATGGGGAGTTTTGGATGGAGGGAATTTTCTGGTCTAAACTGATGAATCACCCGGTGGTTGAATTCTGATGGGTTCACAGTCCGAGCTTATTTCTGGCGTGCAAAAATATTGTTAATTGTGAGCAGCTACAGAGCAAGGCGTGATATTTCTCCCATTACTCACTGCACAGAGGCAGAATTCAGTCTAACCCTGGGCAAAATATATCCTGTTGTCCTTCAATTTTATTCCCCAGTCTCTCTCTCTCTGTGTCTCTCTGTCATTCTGTCACTCTCTCTGTCTCTCTCTCTCGCTCTCTGTCTTTATTTATGTGTCTCTCTCACTTTCCCTTTGTCTTTCTCACTCTCTGTGTCTCTGTGTGTGTCTCTCTCTGTCACTTTCTCTCTCTCTATCCCACTCTCCCCCTGCCTCTCTTTCTCTCTCTTTCTCTCTCTTTCTCTCTCTTTCTCTCTCTCTCTCTCTCTCTCTATCTCTCTGGCACTTTCCCCCTCTGTCTCTTTCTCTCGCTGTGTCTCACTCTCTCTGTCAGTACTGAGGGAGCACCGCACTGTCAGAGGGGCAATACTGAGGGAGCGCCGCACTGTGGGATGGTCAGTCCTGAAGGAGTGCCGCACTGTCGGAGGGGCAGTACTGAGGGAGTCCTCATCATCATAGGCAATCCCTCGGAATCGAAGAAGACTGGCTTCCACTCTTAGAATGAGAGCCACAGTGCCTGCCACAGGTAGGACAGACAGTCGTTGTGGGTAAGGGAGGGTGGGACTGGTTTGCCTCGCGTTCCTTCTGCTGCCTGCGCTTGTTTTCTGCATGCACTCGACGATGAGACTCGAGGCGCTCAGCGCCCTCCTGGATGCACTTCCTCCACTCAGGGAGGTCTTTGGCCAGGGACTCCCAAGTGTTGGTGGGGATGCTGCACTATATCAGGGAGGCTTTGAGGGTGTCCTTGTAACATTTCCTCTGTCCACCCTTGGCACGTTTGCCATGAAGGAGTTCCAAATAGAGCGCTTGCTTTGGGAGTCTCGTGTCTGGTATGCGGACAACGTGGCCTGCACAGCGGAGCTGATCAAGTGTGGTCAGTGCTTCAATGCTGGGGATGTTGGCCTGGTCGAGGACGCTAATATTGGTGCGTCTGTCCTCCCAGGGGATTTGTAGGATCTTGCGGAGGCATCGTTGATGGTATTTCTCCAGTGACTTGAGGTGTCTACTATACATGGTCCATGCCTCTGAGCCATACAGGGGGGTGGGTATTACTACAGTTCTGTAGACCATGAACTTGGTGTTAGATTTGAGGGCCTGATCTTCAAACACTCTTTTTCTCAGGCGACCGAAGGCTGTACTGGCGCACTGGAGGCGATGTTGAATCTCCTCATCAATATCTGCTTTTGTTGATAAGAGGCTCCCGAGGTATGGGAAATGGTCCACATTGTCCAGGGCCGCACCGTGGATCTTGATGACAGGCTGGTGGAGGACCTTTGTCTTACGGATGTTTAATGTAAGGCCTATGCTTTTGTATTCCTCAATAAATACATCGACTATATCCTGGTGTTCAGCCTCAGAATGTGTGCAGACGCAGGTGTTGTCCGCGTACTGTAGCATGACGACAGAGGTTGGGGTGGCCTTGGACCTGGCCTGCAGGCGACGTAGGTTAAACAGCTTCCCACTGGTTCTGTAGTTTAGTTCCACTCCAGCGGGGAGCTTGTTGACTGTGAGGTGGAGCATGGCAGCGATGAAGATTGAGAAGAGGGTTGGAACGATGACACAGCCCTGTTTGACCCTGGTCCGGACGTGGATTGGGTCTGTAATGGATCCATTGGTAAGGATCGTGGCCTGCATTGTTGCCAAATTAAGTTAATTTAAGGGTTAAGTCATGGAAGAAGAGCCCAGACCTGTGTCATGCTCCTCCTGTGCTATGTGGGCAATCAGGGACCCTTCCTGTGTCCCTGACAACTACATGTGCAGGAAGTGTATTCAGCTACAGCTCCTGACAGACCGCATTGCGGCACTGGAGCTGCATGGACTCACTCTGGAGCATCAGCAATGCTGAGGATGTCGTGAATAGCACGTTTAGTGAGTTGGTCACACCGCAGGTAAAGGTTACACAGGCAGATAGGGAATGGATGACCATCAGGCAGAGCAGGAGTAGGAAGGTAGTGCAGGGGTCCCCTGGGGTTATCTCCCTCCAAAACAGATATACCACTTTGGAAACTGATGGGCGAGATGGCTCATCAGGGGAAGGCACTAGCAGCCAAGTTCATGGCATCATGAGTGGCTCTGCTGCACAGGGCAGGAAAAAGAGTGGGAGAGCTATCGTGGTAGGGATTATATTGTAAGGGGATTAGATAGGTGTTTCTGCGGCCACAATCGAGACTCCAGGATGGTATGTTGCTTCCCTGGTGCAAGGGTCAAGGATGTCTCGGAGCGGCTGCAGGGCATTCTGGAGGGAGAGAGTGAACAGCCAGTTGTGATGCATATAGGTGGTGCATATGTGTGGCGGGATCAGGTTGGTGGAGGACCTTTGTCTTACGGATGTTTAGCATAAGGCCCAAGTTTCATATGCCTCGGTCCATACGTTGACTATGACTTGGACTTCATCCTCTGTATGTGCACAGATGCATGTCAGTTCCAAAAGGCTGGAAATCGGCATGGTCCTGGTCTGCAAGACCCTCAGCAGGCCGGGACCATGAGACGGAGCAGCGTGCGGCGGCCTGACACTTCAGGTAGCAGTGCGTGCTGCTGCAGGAGGGCGACGGCTGACTGCAGTGTGGGCAGGTACAGCAGGAGCAGCGAGGTTGGGCGAAGGATCGGGGCCCAGGAGAGGCGCGAGTTCGGGGCCCAGAAGAGCCAAGTGCCCAGGGGTGGTACGGGCCAGCCCACACTGTGTGCGTGCTAGGTCCATGCAGCAGAGCAGGTCTCCAGTCATTTTGGTTAATCCTTGCCACTGGATCAAGACCTAGCTTTGTCAAGCCCGTGTGGTGGCTGGTGTGCAACAGCCAGCACACGTTAAAAAAATTCACACACAGGCATCTTCCACCCTTTAGGATGTAGTTCGAATCCTGGAATATTAGGTCCTTCATTGAATCACCTGTGAACTCATCCCTTTTCGGCGCGGAAGCAAGTCATCCTCATTTCAAGGGATTGCCTATGATGGGGGGGAGGTACCAACGATATAGGTAAAAAACGGAGTGAGGTCCTACAAGCTGAATTTAGGGAGCTAGGAGTTAAATTAAAAAGTAGGACCTCAAAGGTAGTAATCTCAGGATTGCTACCAGTGCCACATGCTAGTCAGAGTAGAAATAGCAGGATAGTTAAGATGAATATGTGGCTTGAAGAATGGTGCAAGAGGGAGGGATTCAAATTCCTGGGACATTGGAACCGGTTCTGGGGGAGGTGGGACCAGTAGAAACCGAACGGGCTGCACCTGGACAGGACCGGACCCGATGTCCTCGGGGGAGTGTTTGCTCGTGCTGTTGGGGACGGTTTAAACTAATATGGCAGGGGGATGGGAATCTATGCAGGGAGTCAGAGAGAAGTAAAATGGGGGCAGAAGCAAAAGGTGAAAAGGAGATAAGGATAAGTGGAGGGCAGAGAAATCAAAGGCAAAAATCAAAAAGGGTCACAGTACAACATAATTCTAAAAGGACAAAGAGTGTTAAAAAAACAAGCCTGAAGGCTCTGTGTCTCAATGAAAGGAGCATTCTTAATAAGGTGGATGAACTAACTGCACAGATAACTGTTAACGGATATGATGTAATTGGGATTACGGAGACATGGTTCCAGGGTAACCAAGGCTGGGAACTCAACATCCAGAGGTATTCAATATTCAGGAAGGATAGACAGAAAGGAAAATGAGGTGTGGTAGCGTTGCTGGCTAAAGAGGAGATTAACGCAATAGTAAGGAAGGACATTAGCTTGGATTAAGTGGAATCTGTATGGGTAGAGCTGCGGAACACCAAAGGGTAAAAAACGCTAGTGGGAGTTGTGTACAGACCACCATACAATAGTAGGGAGGTTGGGGATGGCATCAAACAGGAAATTAGGGATGCGTGCAATAAAGGTACAGCAGTTATCATGGGTGACTTTAACATACATATAGATTGGGCTAACCAAACTGGTAGCAATATGGTGGAGGAGGATGTCCTAGAGTGTATAAGGGTTGGTTTTCTAGACCAACATGTCGAGGAACCAACTTGGGAGCTGGCCATCTTAGACTGGGTGTTGTGTAATGAGAGGATTAATTAGCAATCTTGTTGTGCGAGGCCCCTTGGGGAAGAGTGACCATAATATAGTAGAATTCTTCATTAAGATGGAGAGTGATGCAGTTAATTCAGAAACTAGGGCCCTGAACTTAAAGAAAGGTAACTTCGATGCAATGAGATATGAATTGGCTAGGATAGATTGGTAAATGATAGTTAAAGGGTTGACGGTGGCTAGGCAATGGCAGACTTTTAAAGATCACATGGGTGAACTACAACAATTGTACATCCCTGTCTGGTGTACAAATAAAACGGGGAAGGTGGCTCAACCATGACTAACAAGGGAAATTAAGGATAGTGTTAAATCCAAGGAAGAGGCATATAAATTGACCAGAAAAAGCAACAAACCTGAGGACTGGGAGAAATTTACAATTCAGCAGAGAAGGAAAAAGGGTTTAATTAGGAGGGGGGAAATAGAGTATGAAAGGAAGCTTGCAGGGAACATAAAAACTGACTGCAAAAGCTTCTATAGATATATGAAGAGAAAAAGATTAGTGAACACAAATGTAGGTCCCTTGCAGTCAGAATCAGGTGAATTTACAATGGGGAACAAAGAAATGGCAGAACAATTGAACAAATACTTTGGTTCTGTCTTCACTGAGGAAGACACCAATAACCTTCCGGAAATACTATGGGACCGAGGGTCTAGCGAGAGGGAGGAACTGAAGGAAATCCTTATTAGTCAGGAAATTGTGTGAGGGAAATTGATGGGGATTGAAGACCAATAAATCCCCAGGGCCTGCTAGTCTGCATCCCAGAGTCCTTAAGGAGGTGGCCCTAGAAATAGTGAATACATTGGTGGTCATTTTACATAAATTCTATAAACTCTGGATCAGTTCCTATGGATTGGAGGGTAGCTAATATAACCCCACTTTTTAAAAAAGGAGGGAGAGAGAAAACAGGGAATTATAGACTGGTTAGCCTGACATCAGTAGTGAGGAAAATGTTGGAATCAATTATTAAAGATGTAATAGCAGCGCATTTGGAAAGCAGTGACAGGATCGGTCCAAGTCAGCATGGATTTATGAAAGGGAAATCATGCTTGACAAAACTTCTAGAATTCTTTGAGGATGGAACTAGTGGAGTGGACAAGGGAGAACCAGTGGATGTGGTGTATTTGGACTTTCAAAAGGCTTTTGACAAGGTCCCACACAAGAGAATAGTGTGGTATTGGGGGTAATGTATTGACATGGATAGTGAACTGGTTGGCAGACAGGAAGCAAAGAGCAGGAATAAACGGATCCTTTTCAGAATGGCAGGCAGTGACTAGTGGGGTACTGCAAGGGACCCCAGCTATTTACAATATACATTAATGATTTAGACCAAGGAATCGAATGTAATATCTCCAAGTTTGCAGATGACACTAAGCTGCGTGGCAGTGTGAGCTGTGAGGAGGATGCTAAGAGGCTGCAGGGTGACTTGGACAGGTTGGGTGAGTGGGCAAATGCATGGCAGATGCAGTATAATGTAGATAAATGTGAGGTTATCCACTTTGGTGGAAAAAACAGGAAGCAGAATATTATCTGAATGGTGACAGATTAATAAAAGGGGGGGTGCAACGAGACCTGGGTGTCATGGTACATCAGTCATTGAATGTTGGCATGCAGGTACAGCAGGCAGTGAAGAAGGCAAATGGCATGTTGGTCTTCATAGCGAGAGGATTTGAGTACAAGGGCAGAGAGGTCTTACTGTAGTTGTACAAGGCCTTGGTGAGGCCACACCTTGAATATTGTGTACAGTTTTCGTCTCCTAATCTGAGGAAGGACATTCTTGCTATTGAGGGAGTGCAGCGAAGGTTCACTAGACTGATTCCCGGGATGGCAGGACTGACATATGAAGAAAGATTGGATTGACTAGGCTTATATTCACTGGAATTTAGAAGAATGAGAGGGAATCTCATAGAAACATATAAAATTCTGATGAGATTGGACAGGTTAGATGCAGGAAGAATGTTCCCGATGTTGGGGATGTCCAGAACCAGGGGTCACAGTCTAAGGATAAGGGGTAAGCCATTTAGGACCGAGATGAGGAGAAACTTCTTCACTCAGAGAATTGTGAACCTGTGGAATTCTCTACCACAGAAAGTTGTTGAGGCCAGTTCGTTAGATATATTCAAAAGGGAGTTAGATGTGGCCCTTACGGCTAAAGGGATCAAGGGGTATGGAGAGAAAGCAGGAATGGGGTACTGAAGTTGCATGATCAGCCATGATCATATTGAATGGTGGTGCAGGCTCGAAGGGCCAAATGGCCTACTCCTGCACCTATTTTCTATGTTTTTATGCATGTCGTCGTGGAGCAGACGAAGAATGTTGACGAACTTTTGGGGGCATCCGAAATAGAGGAGGATGCTCCATAGACCGTCGCGGTTGACAGTATAAAAGGCCTTTGTAAGGTTGAAAAAGGCCATGTATAAGGGCTGGCGCTGTTCCTTGCATTTTTCCTGCATCTGTCGCGCTGCAAAGGTCTTGTCCGTTGTACCCCGTAGGGGACGAAATCCACATTGTGACTCCGGGAGGAGCTCCTCGGCCACAGGGAAAAGACGGTTGAGGAGGACTCTAGCGACAACTTTCCCAGTGGCTGATAGCAGGGAGATTCCTCTGTAGTTGCTGCAGTCCGACTTGTCCCCTTTTTTAAAGATTGTCACGATCACTGCATATCTGAGATCTCCCAGCATGCTCTCCTTGCTCCAGATGAGAGAGACGAGGTCATGTATCCACGCCAACACCGCCTCTCCGCCATACTTTAGCGCCTCAGCAGGGATTCCATCCGCACCCGTAACCTTGTTGTTCTTGAGCTGTCTTCTGGCTTTTCCTACTTCGTGCAATGTTGGGGTTTCACTGAGGTGGTGGCAGGTCGTATGCTGCGGGATGGAGTCGAGAACACTCAAGTCAAAGGCAGAGTTTTGATTGAGGAGATCTTCGAAGTGCTCCTTCCAGCGGGCCCTGACTGCCTTGGCATCCTTGATGAGTGTTTCCCCGGCCTTGGGAGTTTGGACAGTAGGTGGCCTTGACTGCGGTGAAGAATTCTTGCACATCATAGCTGTCGGCCAGTTGTTATATCTCTTGTGATTTCTCCATCCACCACCTGTTCTTTAGGTCCTGGGTTTTTTGTTGGACCTCAGCCTTGAGCCGCCTGTAATGTTGCTTTGCTGCGCCCTAGTTGGGTTGTTGCTTGAGGCTCAGAAATGCTCTGCGCTTGCGATCTATTAGTTCTTGGATCTCCTGATCATTCTCATCAAACCAGTCCTGGTGTTTTTTGGTTGAGTGACCAAGTGTCTCTTCGCAGGCACTGGTTATGGAAGCCTGGAGGGCAGACCAAGCGCTGTGGACATTCTGCATCTCAGGGTCATGAAGGCATGTCAAGTTAGCTGTGAGGCACTGGCTGTATAGGCCTCTCTTAGCTGGGTCTTTAAGTGCCCCGGCATTGACTATTTTGCAGCACTGCTTCTGCTGTCCCTTCTGCTTTGGGGTTATGCTGATGTTAATGATGGATCTGATTAGGCGGTGGTCCGTTCAGCAGTCGTCAGCTCCTGTCAAGGCGCGGGTGATGCACACATCCTGGCAATCCCTGGCTCGGACGATGACATAGTCGAGCAGGTGCCAGTGTTTGGAGCAAGGGTGTTGCCACGATGTCTTGTATTTGTCCCTCTGGCAGAACAAGGTGTTGGTGATGAGAAGTTCATGTTCTAGACATTTTGTCAGGAGTAGGGTACTGCGGCAGTTGGCTTTCCCTACCCCCTCTCTGCCAATCACGCCTTCCCAGAGGGCTGTGTCTTTGCCGACCGCGGCGTTGAAGTCACCCAGGAGGATCAGTTTGTCGCCCGCAGGGACGCGGGTCAGGGATTTTTCGAGGTTGGAACAAAAACCTTCTTTGGTCTCATCCATTGCATCAAGTGTCGGGGCATATGCATTGATGACTGTGGCACACTGGTTCCGGGATAGGGTGAGCCGAAGAGTCATGAGGTGTTCGTTAACCCCACAGGGGGAGTCTTTGAGGCAGTCGTCCAGTTCATTTTGGATGGCGAAGCCGACTCCGTGGAGGCGCCGTTCTTCCTCTGGTTTCCCCTTTCCAGAAAAAGGTGTAACCTCCACCTTGTTCCTTGAGCTGGCCCTCCCCTGTCCACTGGGTTTCGCTTAGGGCAGTGATGTCGATGTCAAAGCATCTAAGGTCCCGGGCAACTATGGCGGTGCGGCGTTCCGGCCTGCTGTTGTTGGGACATTCCAGGTCCCGAACTTCATGTTAGCGGAGTGGAAGATGCCTGTGCGAAGTTCTTTTAACGAGGGTTGCACACCGGCCACCACATGGGCTTAGCTGAGCATGGTCTTGGTCCAGTGGCAAGGGGGTCCAAGACGACTGGAGACCAGGCACTGCTGTATGAACCTAATTGCCTACGGCGAGATGTTGGCCGCAAGCTCGGCGCCACGTAGCACCTTGATGTTATGTGGTCCGAGGCTTGGTTGGGGGCAGGCATTAGGAAGGTCAGTTGTCCGCTGGAGTTCCGAGTGGGAAGTCAACAAGGAGTGGGAAGGTGGAAGGGTCATAGCCGTGATGCTCACCAGTAGAAGAGGCCAGGTCATCAGTGGGGAAGGAGAGCTCCAGCTGTCGACGAGAGAGGCCCGATCACCGCTGGAGGGATGAAGGCCCACCGCTGGAGGTGGGGGGTGTTGTCCCGGTCACCTGGGCGGAGGCTCACCTGCTCGCCAGGCATCGTTGTGAGTAACCCGGTTTCAAATGACTGAAAATGATGCTACTAAAACACACCAAACTATTTTCTCGTTAGATTGGGGCACAGTATCCAATTCCTTAGTGAAAAATTTTAAAATAAAATAATTCTTGGAAGTTCCTCCACTTTGTTTAAAAGTTTCTCCAGAAGTTTTAAAAGTTTCTCCTGAAGTTTTAAAAGTTTTCCCAACTTATTTAAAAGTTTCTCCAGAGGTTTTAAAAGTTTCTCCAAGTTGTTTAAAAGTTTAAAATGAAAGTTAATAGTACGTTACTTCCTTTGGTATTGTTCCATGGGTGCTGCCAGCCCTCTGCAGCTGTACAAAGCCCTGGTTAGACCACACCTGGAGTACTATGGGGAAGTAGAGGCCTAGTCGTCTCTGAAGGAGGGGGAAAGGTCAGCTGCCGTTGTGGAAGAGGAGGAGGCCCAAACGCTGTCGTGGAAGAGAGACACAGCTGTTGCCGCTGGAGGGGATCCGGTCGCCGCTGGAGAGAGATCTGGACGCCGCCGGGGGCCCGAACGCCTGGACGCCGCTGGGGACCCGAACGCCTGGTTGCCGCTGGAGAGGCCTGAACGCCGCTGTGGACCCAAGGCCTGTCCGGATGCTCACCATGTAGACCGGGGCTCCGGCACCCACACGCTCAGCGTAGTTCACCTTCCTTTATTAATGACTTGGATGAAGGGACCGAATGTATTGTAGCCAAATTTGCAATCGATACAAAGATAGGTGGGAAAGCAAATTGTGAGGAGGACAGAAGAAATCTGAACTCCTCTGTCCAAACTTAGAATTTCATATAATGTAAAAGCTATAATCTGTTATCAGGCCCCTTTTCGCAGATATTGCTGTGGCAGCTGTTCTTGTTGATGTCTCACTTTTACTTAATTACATTGTATCTATATTTACTGTATCCAACTAACAATTATTGGACACACTGGAACACCACAAATATGTCAGGCTCTTCCAGCAACTCGACAAATTCCTACCTCAGGCTGTCCGCAAGCCAGAACATGTCCCGGCCCGCCACCCAATGACTGGTGCTTGCCAATCCGCATACTGCCAGGGCAGGTACAGCACGGGTTAGATACAGAGTAAAGCTCCCTCTACACTGTCCCGTCAAACACTCCCAGGGCAGGTACAGCACGGGTTAGATAGAGAGTAAAGCTCCCTCTACACTGTTCCGTCAAACACTCCCAGGGCAGATACAGCACGGGTTAGATACAGAGTAAAGCTCCCTCTACACTGTCCCGTCAAACACTCCCAGGGCAGGTACAGCACGGGTTAGATACAGAGTAAAGCTCCCTCTACACTGTTGCTGGAGGTTTTCAATTTGTTTCAACTGTTTCATTTGTTGTGTTTACATCTGAAAGTGAAACTACGTTGGGACGGTGAGATGAAGGTTTAGTACTGTGATATCCTATCCATTCACTCACACTCTCTGTCTAAATCAGGGGCCCTTGTCCTAAGAATCCCCAGGTACATTCCTGAGCTGACACTCCTGAGTATCAGGAAGAGATATACATCGGCCTCTGTGAGTAGGTTATTCTGACACTGATTGCCCTGTGGGGCGTTTTGGATGAGGGAGTTTTCTGGTCTAAACTGATGAATTACTCAGTGGTTGAATTCTGATGGGTTCACAGTCCGAGCTTATTTCTGGTGTGCAACAATATTGTTAATTGTGAGCAGGTACAGAACGAGGCGTGATATTTCTCCCATTACACACTGCACAGAGCCAGAATTCAGTCTAATCCTGGGCAAAATGTATCCTGTCGTCCTTCAATTGTCTCTCTCTCTCTGTGTCTCTCTCGCTCTTTCTATCTCTCCCTGTCTCTCTCTCGCTCTCTGTCTTTCTTTCTGTGTCTCTCTTACTCTCCCTGTGTCTCTCTCTCTCTTTTTCTGTCTCTGTCTCTCTCACTCTCTGTGTCTCTCTCTCTCCATGTCTCTCTGTCTCTCTCTGCCTCGGAATCTCTCTCTCTCTCTCTCTCACTCTCGCTCTGTCTCACTCTCTCTGTTAGTACTGAGGAAGCACTTCACTGTCGGAGGGGCAGTTCTGAGGGAGCTCTGCACTGTCGGCGGGGCAGTACTGAGGGAGCGCTGCACTGTCGGAGGGGCTGTACTGTCGGAGGGGCAGTGCTGAGGGAGATCGGCACTGTCGGAGAGGCAGTACTGAGGGAGTGCCGCATAGTTGGAGGAGCAGTACTGAGGGAGCGCTGCACTGTCAGACGTGCTGTCTTTCGGATGAGATGTTAAATGGGGGTCCCATCTACCCTCTCGGGTACAATTATGAGGGGTCTAGATAGAGTGAATAGGAAGGACCTATTTCCCTTAGCAGTGGGATCAATAACCAGAGGTATAGATTTAAAGTAATTGGTAGGAGCTTTAGAGGGGATTTGTGGGGATATTTCTTCACCCAGTGGGTTGTGGGGGTCTGGAACTCACTGCCTGAAAGGGTGGTAGAGGCAGAAACTCTCACCACATTTAAAAAGTACTTGGATGTGCACTTGAAGTGCCGTAACGTACAGGACTACTGACCAAGAGCTGGAAAGTGAGGTTAGGCTGGATAGCTCTTGGTTGGCCGGCGCAGACATGATGAGACGAATAAGAACATAAGAAATAGGAACAGGAGTCGGCCATTTGGCCCCTCGAGCTTGCTCCGCCATTCAATAAGATCATGGCTGATCCGATCATGGCCTCAACTCCACTTCCCTGCCCACTCCCCATAACCCTTGACTCCCATATCATTCAAAAATCTGTCTATCTCCACCTTAAATATATTCAATGACCCAGCCTCTGGGGTAGAGAATTCCATAGATTTACAACCCTCTTTGAGAAGAAATTTCTCCTCATCTCAGTTTTAAATGGGTGGACCCTTATTCTAAGACTATGTCCCCTAGTTTTAGTTTCTACTGTGAGTGGAAATATCCTCTCTGCATCCATCTTGTCAAATTCCTAGACATTTCGATAAGATCACCGCTCATTCTTCTAAACTCCAATAAGTATAGGCCCAACCTCCTCAACCTAAAGCTCCCTCTACACTGTCCCATCAAGCACTCCCAGGGCAGGTACAGCACGGGGTTAGATATAGAGTAAAGATCCCTCTACACTGTCCGGTCAAGCACTCCCAGGGCAGGTACAGGGGGTTAGATACAGAGTAAGGCTCCGTCTACACTATCCCATTAAACACTCCCAGGGCAGGTACAGCACGGGGTTAGATATAGAGTAAAGCCCTCTCTACACTGTCCCATCAAACACTCCCAAGGCAGGTACAGCATGGGTTTGATACAGAGTAAAGCTCCCTCTACACTGTTGCTGGAGGTTTTCAATTTGTTTCAACTGTTTCATTTGTTGTGTTTACATCTGAAAGTGAAACTACGTTGGGACGGTGAGATGAAGGTTTAGTACTGTGATATCCTATCCATTCACTCACACTCTCTGTCTAAATCAGGGGCCCTTGTCCTAAGAATCCCCAGGTACATTCCTGAGCTGACACTCCTGAGTATCAGGAAGAGATATACATCGGCCTCTGTGAGTAGGTTATTCTGACACTGATTGCCCTGTGGGGCGTTTTGGATGAGGGAGTTTTCTGGTCTAAACTGATGAATTACTCAGTGGTTGAATTCTGATGGGTTCACAGTCCGAGCTTATTTCTGGTGTGCAACAATATTGTTAATTGTGAGCAGGTACAGAACGAGGCGTGATATTTCTCCCATTACACACTGCACAGAGCCAGAATTCAGTCTAATCCTGGGCAAAATGTATCCTGTCGTCCTTCAATTGTCTCTCTCTCTCTGTGTCTCTCTCGCTCTTTCTATCTCTTCCTGTCTCTCTCTCGCTCTCTGTCTTTCTTTCTGTGTCTCTCTTACTCTCCCTGTGTCTCTCTCTCTCTTTTTCTGTCTCTGTCTCTCTCACTCTCTGTGTCTCTCTCTCTCCATGTCGCTCTGTCTCTCTCTGCCTCGGAATCTCTCTCTCTCTCTCTCTCACTCTCGCTCTGTCTCACTCTCTCTGTTAGTACTGAGGAAGCACTTCACTGTCGGAGGGGCAGTACTGAGGGAGCGCCACACTGTCGGAGGGGCAGTTCTGAGGGAGCTCTGCACTGTCGGCGGGGCAGTACTGAGGGAGCGCTGCACTGTCGGAGGGGCTGTACTGTCGGAGGGGCAGTGCTGAGGGAGATCGGCACTGTCGGAGAGGCAGTACTGAGGGAGTGCCGCATAGTTGGAGGAGCAGTACTGAGGGAGCGCTGCACTGTCAGACGTGCTGTCTTTCGGATGAGATGTTAAATGGGGGTCCCATCTACCCTCTCAGGTACAATTATGAGGGGTCTAGATAGAGTGAATAGGAAGGACCTATTTCCCTTAGCAGTGGGATCAATAACCAGAGGCATAGATTTAAAGTAATTGGTAGTGTTAATTCCCGGATTCTTTTACTTCAATCTGGTTCAGTAAAATTACTGAGTCGAATACCTCTTGTGCTTTGAACAAAGCAGTCTTTATTATACTGGCCAGTAAGACCTATCAGACAGAAGATATACCCTCTGGATAGAGCGTACACACTCCCTACGGATAGGTGAAGTTACATCGTAAAGCGTTAACAGTTATACAGTTTTGAAATCAGATAACAAAATACAAATGGATTGACAGTCTAACTCAGCCACTCATTAGTCAATCTATATGAGATGTTTTTTCTTGAAAGCTCAAGTATTGCCTCTAAATGTTTCAATCTAGTGGTGTGACTACTAACTGAGAACTTGCAATTCTGCAGATTTATTTTATGTTACAATTAGATGGTATTGGCAGGATTAGTGACTTGAAACCTTGAGGCAGACTGTTAGCTATGCTGATGTTGCACTATTTGCAATCTGACATTCTCCCAGCTATTCTTCCATGGCTTATACATTTTCATATATCCTGTTTACCTTACTGTCCTTAATTCCATATATTCCATTCAGATATCCACAGTAGGAGCTTTAGAGGGGATTTGTGGGGATATTTCTTCACCCAGTGGGTTGTGGGGGTCTGGAACTCACTGCCTGAAAGGGTGGTAGAGGCAGAAACTCTCACCACATTTAAAAAGTACTTGGATGTGCACTTGAAGTGCCGTAACGTACAGGACTACTGACCAAGAGCTGGAAAGTGAGGTTAGGCTGGATAGCTCTTGGTTGGCCGGCGCAGACATGATGAGACGAATAAGAACATAAGAAATAGGAATAGGAGTCGGCCATTTGGCCCCTCGAGCTTGCTCCGCCATTCAATAAGATCATGGCTGATCCGATCATGGCCTCAACTCCACTTCCCTGCCCACTCCCCATAACCCTTGACTCCCATATCATTCAAAAATCTGTCTATCTCCACCTTAAATATATTCAATGACCCAGCCTCTGGGGTAGAGAATTCCATAGATTTACAACCCTCTTTGAGAAGAAATTTCTCCTCATCTCAGTTTTAAATGGGTGGGCCCTTATTCTAAGACTATGTCCCCTGATTTTAGTTTCTACTGTGAGTGGAAATATCCTCTTTGCATCCATCTTGTCAAGCCCACTCAAATTCCTAGACATTTCGATAAGATCACCGCTCATTCTTCTAAACTCCAATAAGTATAGGCCCAACCTCCTCAACCTTTCTTTATAAGACAACCCCCTCATCTCAGTAATCAACCTAGTGAATCTTCTACTGAACCGCCTCCAATGCAAATATATCCTTCCTTAAATAAGGAGACTAAAACTGTACACAGTACTCCAGGTGTGGTCTCATCAATACCCTGTACAGTTGTTGGAGGCCTCCTTCCATGCTGTAAATTTCTATGGTTCTATTATACGGATTCTCACTCTATCTTAAATTTAGCTATGAGTTTTTATTCTCCTGCCATTATGTTATCTCTAATTAGTACAGTTCTCCCACCCCCTTCTTCCATGTTTGCTGATGATGGGTGGGAGAGCAAGTTGTGAGGACAGAAATAAATCTGCAAAGGGATATAGACAGGCTAAGTGAGTGGGCAAAAATTTGGCAGATGGAGTAAAATGTGGGAAAGTGTGAGGCTATCCACTTTGGCAGGAAAAATAAAAAAGCACCTTATTATTTAAATGGAAACTACAAAATGCTACAGTACAGCGTGACTTGGGGGTCCTTGTGCATGAAACTGAAAAAGTTAGTATGCAGGTACAGCAAGTAATCAGGAAGGCAAATGGAATGTTGGCCTTTATTGCAAGGGGCATAGAGTATAAAAGCAGAGAAGTCCTGCTACAACTGTACAGGGCATTGGTGAAGTCACACCTGGAGTACTGCGGTACAGTTTTGGTCTCCGTATTTAAGGAAGGATATACTTGCATTGGAGGCAGTTCAGAGAAGATTTACTAGGTTGATTCCAGAGATGAGAGGGTTGTCTTATGAAGAAAGGTTGAGTAAATTGGGCCTATACTCATTGGAGTTTAGAAGAATGAGAGGTGATCTTATTGAAATGTATAAGATTCTGAGGGGGCTTGACAGGGTAGATGCAGAGAGGATGTTTCCCCTCGTGGGGGAATCTAGAATGGGGGTGGGGGGGGGTATAGTCTCAGAATAAGGGGTTGCCCATTTAAGATGGAGATGAGGAGGAATTTCTTCTCTCGGAGGGTCGTGAATCTGTGGAATTCTCTACCCCAGAGAGCTGTGGAGGCTGGGTCATTGAATATATTTAAGGCGGAGATAGACAGATTTTTGAATGATAAGGGAGTTGAGGGTTGAGGGAGCAGGCAGGGAAGTGGAGCTGAGTCCATGATTAGATCAGCTATGATCTCATTGAATGGCGGAACAGGCTTGAGGGGCCCAATGGATGACTCCTGCTCCTATTTCTTATGTCTTTATGTTCTAACCCATATGTAATTGACACAGAGAGGAATTTCCGTTGGCTTATATTAATTGACACACTCAGTTTTTTTTGAAAGCGTACAGTTTAATGAGCGAATTAGAGAGCGCATTGAGCGACATCAGGGGGGTGGGGGTCTTCTCCGTTCCTCTGTCCCACCCGGGCGGTGGGGGGATTAACCTCCAGTCACCTTGTGCACCACTTGGAGGTCCAGGTTCCCCTTCAGACGGTAGCGGCTCAGGTCGGCCCCCTCCTCCAGGCTCTGGCTCCCCGCGTACAGGATCTGGCTGTGGGCCGGCAGTCCCGTCGCCTCTGCGATCTCCACCTTCAGCTCCCGCACGCTGGTCCCGGGATCCACGTTCAGCACCAGCTTGCGACCGCTGCAATGCCACACCCGCACGCTGAGTCGCTGCGGGGCACCGGGCGGGGGCAGTGCATTGTGGGCCAGGGCCCCCACATGGGTCGCACTGAGGGCCTTTACCCGCGGGTCATTGGAGTGGGCACTGGGCTGGGCCGCGGGTGGGCAGCTCTGGAGAGAAAAAACACACAGATTTATAGCTCCATCAAAAGCCCTCATGGTGGTCAACACCTCTATTAAATCTCCCCTTAATCTTCTCTGCTCTAAGGAGAACAACCCCAGCTTCTCCAGTCTCTCCATGTCACTGAAGTCCCTCATCCCTGGTACTATTCTGGTCAATCTCCCTCTGCACCTCTCCAAGACCTTGTCCTCCCACAGTTCAACACAAGCCCCTCCCTCAGGAGCCCCCTAATGTGGGGACCGCTCCCATATCCGATATGGGGGACGACTTGGACCTGGGCTTATCATTTTGGGATGAGGAGGTCAGGTTTCCACAAGTTTATATCATCGCAATCCAGGCGCAATGGGCCAAACCAGCGTTAAGGTTCGGGGAAACTGTTTACGTTGGTGTTTTGCGCGATATTCCACGCTGGTTCATGACTCAATTCATCCCCAGGTTAGGTCCAGGGTGTAGAACTGGCCCCGCCCACAGAACTGGCCCCGCCCACAGACCTGGCCCCTATTTCGAATAAGTGCAGAGGAGTTATCCCCGGTGTCCTGGGGTCAATATTTAATCCTCAATCAACAAAACAAAAACAGATTATCTGGGTTATTATCACATTGCTGTTTGTGGGAGCTTGCTGTGCTCAAATTAGCTGCCGCGTTTCCCACATTCCGACAGTCCTAAACTGACCAGCGCGATTTCAAGCACATTCTGAGCGCAATTTCCTGTTGCACCCAGAGCAGAATCTCTCGCCCTGACGATAAAGGTTTAATTTGCAGTCGGTACTCACAGACTGGAAGAAAAATTCCTGAAAACGCTTTCCGATCGTAGTCATGGTTCAGGTTGTTCTTGGCTCCTTGAGTCCGCTGAAGATCTCTGATCATTGCTCCGGGCGTGGGGCAGTATTTATACATCCGACAGCCGGGGAATTCCAGACCAGGTTGTTTATCGAATGATCAGAGGTTAAGAAGTCACAATCTCAACATGAAACCAAAAGCACTCTGTGAGCCGACAGACCCTCACAATAAAGTGCTGAGGTGACAGAGAGAGGTCGGTGCCCTCCCACTAGTCCCCGCACTCCCCCCATCAGAGATGGAGAGAGCAGCCCCTCACCCTCACTGTCTGCGACTGGGGGAGACCCCAAAATATACAGAGAGAGATACAGAGAGAGAGGGAGAGGGAGACAGAGAGAGAGAAAGACAGAGAGATAGTGAGGGAGAGAGAGAGAGAGACAGACAGAGAGAGAGAAAGACAGAGAGATAGTGAGGGAGAGAGAGAGAGAGACAGAGAGAGGGAGAGAGAGACAGAGAGAGAGACAGAGAGAGAGAGACACACACACACACAGGGAGAAACAGAGAGACAGAAAGAGAGGCAGAGAGAGGGAGACACAGAGAGACACAGAGATAGAGAGACAGAGAGAGAGACACAGGGAGAAACAGAGACAGAAAGAGAGACAGAGAGAGAGAGAGATAGAGAGAGTGGGAGAGACAGAGAGAGGCAGAGAGAGAGACAAAGGGAGAGGGATAGAAGACAGAAAGAGAGAGACAGAGAAAGAAAGAGTGAGAGAGAAAGAGACTGTGAGAGAAAGTGGCAGAAAGAAAAGATGAAATTGATAGACAGAGACAAAGAGAAACAGATTGAGAGAGAGGAGGAAGAGACAGTGATAGAGAGAGAGAGACAGATTGAGAGAGACAGAGAGAGACAGAGGGAGAGATGAAGAGACAAACAGAGAGAGAGGGCATGAGAGAGAGAGAGAGATGGAGATACAAGAAGGGTTAGGGTTAGAGAGAGTGTCTCTCTCTGTCTCTCAGCTCGTGTGTTGTGTGTGTCAGGTTCTCTCTGATCTTCACCTGCTGTTTCCCATTTTTGTCTCATTGTCAGACATGGCTCAGTGTGACTCCCATTCTCTCAGCTCTGAGTCAAACATTTGTGTGTGTAAGTCCCTCTCCAGAGACTTAAGCACAAAAATCCAGGCTGACATTCCTAGGACAGTACTGAGGGAGCACCGCACTGTCGGAGGGGCAGTACTGAGGGAGTGCCGCACTGTCGGAGGGCCAGTACTGAGGGAGTGCTGCACTGTTGGAGAGGCGGTACTGAGTGATCGCTGCATTGTCGGACGGGCAGTACTGAGGGAGCGCTGCACTGTCGGAGGGCCAGTACTGAGGGAGTGCCGCACTGTTGGAGAGGCGGTACTGAGTGATCGCTGCATTGTCGGACGGGCAGTACTGAGGGAGCGCTGCACTGTCGGAGGGCCAGTACTGAGGGAGTGCCGCACTGTCGGAGGGCCAGTAGAGGGAGCGCGCTGCATTGTCGGACGGGCAGTACTGAGGGAGCGCTGCACTATCGGAGGGGCAGTACTGAGGGAGTGCCACACTGTCGGAGCAGCAGTACTGAGGGAGTGCTGCACTGTCGAAGGGACAGTACTGAGGGAGCGCTGCACTGTCGGAGGGGAAGTACTAAGGGAGTGGTACTGTCAGAGGGGAAATACTGAGGGAGTGCCGCACTGTCGGAGGGGTGGTACTGAGGGATCCCCGCACTGTCGGAGGAACAGTACTGAGGGAGTGCTGTATTGTCAGAGAGACAGTACTGAGGGAGCGACGCACTGTCGGAGGTGCCGTCTTTCGGGATGAGATGTTAAACCGAGGCCCCATCTGCCCTCTCAGGTAGATGTATAATATCCCACAGCCAGTATTTCGAAGAAGAGCAGGAGAGTTCTCCCCAGTGTCCTGGGGCTTATATTTATCCCTCAATCAACCTCAGTAAAATAGATTTAACAGGTCATTATCACAATGCTGTGTGTGGGAGCTTGCTGTGCACAAATTGGCTGCCGCGTTTCCCACATTACAACAGTGACTACACTCCAAAAAATCCTTAATTGTCCTGAGGTGGTGAAAGGCGCTATAGAAATGCAAGTCTTTACATCTTTTCCTCGGATATTCATCTCCTCCTGTTTCCCAAATTTTATCTCATCGATCTTTCTCATCAAACGAGACAAAGTTGGGCAGTTCTCCAGCTCAGGGCAGCCAATCAGAATTCAGACTGGATGATGAGTCACCGGTATCCAGGGAGAGCAAAGGATTTCAGTTTGTTAATTAAACAAGAAAGTGAAAGCCGCACAATAAAGGTCCCTCTACACTGTCCCACCAAACACTCTCAGGGCAGGTACAGCACGGGGTTAGATACAGAGTAAATCTCCCTCTACACTGTCCCATCAAACACTCCCAGGGCAGGTACAGGGGGTTAGATACAGAGTAAATCTCCCTCTACACTGTCCCACCAAACACTCCCAGGGCAGGTACAGGGGGTTAGATACAGAGTAAATCTCCCTCTACACTGTCCCATCAAACACTCCCAGGGCAGGTACAGCACGGGGTTAGATACAGAGTAAATCTCCCTCTACACTGTCCCATCAAACACTCCCAGGGCAGGTACAGCACGGGGTTAGATACAGAGTAAATCTCCCTCTACACTGTCCCATCAAACACTCCCAGGGCAGGTACAGCACGGGGTTAGATACAGAGTAAATCTCCCTCTACACTGTCCCACCAAACACTCCCAGGGCAGATACAGGGGGTTAGATACAAAGTAAAGCTCCCTCTACACTGTCCTGTCAAGCACTCCCAGGGCAGGTACAGAGGGTTAGGTACAAAGTAAAGCTCCCTCTACACTGTCCCATCAAGCACTCCCAGGGCAGGTACAGCACGGGGTTAGATGTCGAGTAAAGATCCCTCTACACTGTCCGGTCACAAGCACTCCCAGGGCAGGTACAGGGGGTTAGATACAGAGTAAGGCTCCGTCTACACTATCCCATCAAACACTCCCAGGGCAGGTACAGCACGGGGTTAAATACAGAGTAAAGCTCCCTCTACATTGTTGCTGGAGGTATTCAGTTTGTTTCAGCTGTTTCATTTGTTGTGTTTACATTTGGAAGTGAAACTATGTTGGGACGGTGAGATGAAGGTTTAGTACTGGGATACCCTCTCCATTCACTCACACTCTCTGTCTAAAGCATGATCCTTGTCCTGAGAATCCCCAGGTACATTCCTGAGCTGACACTCCTATCAGGAAGAGATATACATCGGCCTCTGTGAGCAGGTTATTCTGACACTGATTGCCCTGTGGGGCGTTTTGGATGGAGGGGGTTTTCTGGTCTAAACTGATGAATCACTCGGTGGTTGAATTCCAATGGTTTCACAGTCCAGGCTTATTTCTGGCGTGCAAAAGTATTGTTAATTGTGAGCAGGTACAGAGCGAGGTGTGATATTTCTCCCATTACACACTGCACAGAGGCAGAATTCATTCTAACCCTGGGCAAAATGTATCCTGTCGTCCTTCAATTTTATTCCCCAGTCTCTCTCTCGCTCTCTTTCTCTCTGTGTCTGTAATGTATGTGGCAGTCAAATCACTGACTCCACACAGTCTGGTGTTGTAGTAACTGCTGTGACCTTGGTCCTTTATTGTGCAACTCCAGAGTGCCTCTCAGGTGTGGTGGACAGCCTTTTATACTCTGTCTTGCAGGTACTTTCAGGTCTCCCACCACAGCGCCCTCTGTGGTGCACCATTGTACTTATACATTTAATGTACCTGGACAATACAGAACATCTCACTCCCCCCCACCCCAGTTCCAAAAACCATTGCCGATAACCTTGGCCTTATTCGTCCTGGTTGATTTGTGAGTGTGAGTCCATGATCATCCACTTCCCTCTTCTCCCCCATGTGGAGATTATGCTTGCGATCCGGTGCAAGCATGTGGTATTTGCAGTCCTTACATGGTTGATGAAGTACACGAGCATAACCTCCAACAGAAAGCAGGTATACATAGACAGTACATTTGTATGGTACATATAATACGTGGCACAGATGTTATGTCAAAAGGTTGCAGGTACACTGAACGGTTATTTAATCCCAGCTCCTCTGGGTGAGGTACGGTGGCGGTATACTGCCCCTTTTTGCCCGAGGTAATGGGCTGCGCTGAGACAGGATATCGCAACTAGTGCGTTGCCTCTGTTCTCAGAAGGTAGTCACCTTAGCGGCTCATCTGCAGCCGCTGAACCATTGCATAAATCACATAAATCGAAAGTCACATTAGTCCATTAGTCATGTTAGTCATGGATCCATTACCCTTTTACTTGTACCTCGTGGTATTAACTCTTTTCGTAATTCATATCCATTATTTTAAACACAGTAACCATTCAGCATTAAAATATTAACTCTTATCATAAATCCATCATCCTACATTCACATTGTTCATTTAGACTCGCTCTTGCCTTACAAAAGTCTCTTTGTGGGGACTGCCAACGGTGTAAGGCCCTTTTAAGACTCTTGGGTGCATTTCCCTTTTAAGAGGCCATCTTGTGTTTCCCATGAGGCTTCCAATGGGCGCCGCCATTTTAGTTGCTCTGCTTGCCTTTCTCTGCAGAGCTCTATTGCCACGAAGCTCGCCACCATCTTGAGTTCACTGGCGAAGAAGGAACAGATGGAACAAAGATGAAAGGGGAAAAACGGCCAAGAACAACTTGATCTTGACTCTGGCAGAAGTGGTACCCTGGGCTCGATCAGTCATAGTCCTTGTGAGAGCGGCCTCCGTAATTCCTGCCGGATCTTGTACCCGCCCGAGTAATCGCGTTCGCCGCCGCTGTAGCCTCCGCTCCTGTCGCTGTCCCCGCAACTGCCGCCCCTCCTGCAGCCGCCGTAGCCGCCTCTCCTGTGGCCGTCGTATCCGCCACCACCGTAGCCGCGACCACCGCCCGACTTTTCCTCCGCGTGGGCCCCCCGGATTTGTGGGCCATCGATGGATTTCCCGCTCATCGCCTGCAGCGCATCACCGGCTCGCACCTCAGCGATCGGCCCGTACTTACAAAACTGCTCTTCCAGGGTCTGTTCGTCTGTGTGGGGATTTAGACTGCCGATGGATTGCTTCTTACTTCTCCAGCTCGGTCGGCGCTGCTCTTTGGGAACCCGGGGGACAGCGGTCTGTGGAGGAATGAAGTCTTCCCAGCTCCCACGGACCTTCCCCATCCACCTCCTGCCTAGTAGCGTTGGCCCATCTCCTGCAATGACCCACAAAGATAAACCATGCGTCTCGCCCCTGTGAGATACCTGCACATCCGCTCTGCCAAGAACAGATATCAGTTCCTTGGTGTAGGTACGCAGCTTCGCCGTGACCGGGACCAGCTTGGGTCGTGCAGCTGGGTTGACCCACAGTTTATCAAAAGTTTCCTGACTCGTTAATGATGGACCCGATCCAGTGTCCACTTTCATACTCACAGGGATTCCGTTCATCTTGACTTCCATAATCACTGGGGCCGAATCGTCGGTACACGTATACAGTCCAAAAGCCTCATCTTCTTCTGCCTGCTCCTCGCTGGGATCCTCTACCATCTCCTCAGCCGCACGCTGAGTCAAGGTTTCATTTGCACATGTGCTGAAGGTGGCCTTTCGTGTGCCAGGTACTCCGCAAACCTTCACCGGTGAACCCCATGGCTTCCTTCGCAACGCCAGCATGGTGCTACTCTATTAGCCCCCCTCGGCGGACTCTGAGTTCCAGGGCCCGAGGTCCGTGCTCTCTGCCCTGGGTAGAGCCACGTTCTGCAGTTTTGTCCGTGGCAGACGCTATCCTATGCCTGCCGGGTTCGAGACTGTGTGGATCATCTGCTTGGTGCTGCAAGTCGAAGTCATAAATGTCCTGCTGATGGTGATGGCTTGCTTCAGGGTGACTGTAGGTTCAGTGGATAGCAGCTTGTGAGGACAATCCCCATAACAAAAACGTCTCGCAAAGCCTCGTCAAGGTGTGTGCCAAAATCACATGGCGCCGCGAGTCTCCTGAGGTCCACAGCATATTTGGTGACGTCCTGGCCCTCAGGTCTGCAGTGGTGGTAGAATTTGTGCCTGGCCGTGAGGATGCTCTCCTTCGGTTTCAGTTCGTCACGAATGAGTTCGATCAGCTCCTCATATGACTTGGCCCTGGTACTCGCGGGTGCCAGCAAATCCCTGATGAGACAGTAAACCTCATCACCACAACTGGAAAGCAATATCGCCTTACGCTTCTCTCTCAGTTGCTTCCGTGCCCTCCGTCAGGTCGTTTGCTGTAAAGTAGTACTTGAGCCTTTCCGTAAAGTCTTCCCAATCATTGCCCACCTTAAAATCCTTTAACGAGCCCAGAGTAGCCATGGTTGAGTGGAGCTTGTCCGTGTTCTCGTCGCAAATGTAATGACTCCACACAGTCTGGTGTTGTAGTAACTGCTGTGACCTTGGTTCTTTATTATGCAACTCCAGAGTGCCTCTGTCTTGCAGGTGCTTTCAGGTCTCCCACCACAGCGCCCTCTGTGGCGCACCATTGTACTTATACATTTAATGTACCGAGACAATACATAACAGTGTCTCTCTGTCACTCTCTCTCTCTTTCCCTGTTTCTCTCTCTCCCTGTCTCTCTTTCTCCCTCTCTGTCTCTCTCTCTATCTCTCTGTCACTTTCTATCTTTGTCTCTCTCTCTCTCTCTGTCTCTCCCTCTCTCTCGCTCTGTCTCACTCCCTCTGTCAGTACTGAGGGAGCACTGCACTGTTGATGGAGCAGTTCTGAGTTGTTAGATCTCTTAATTCCCAATGAAATGCGGACTCCGATTGTAGTTTTAATGTCACTTTATTTCTGGCAGCCGTAAAAAGCTCTTGGCTTTAAGCCAGGTCTTTATCCTTCTGAGACCACATGGTCAAAATGGCTGTACCTATACCTGGATCAATTTACAGAAAAGAACTCGCCTTCTTTGACCTTATTGGCTCAATTAATAGTCTTTTAACCTTTTAATTGGCTCGCTACCCATGTCATGTTGATTGATGACTTAATGCAACATGCTGAACTGCACGTAGTCATTGGAGTCTGTGTTTTCTCAACCTGTCTAAATGCAGCCTGTTTGAATTCTCTATCAATCCCCCCTTTGATTCTTTCACAAACTGAATCATAAAACATCAGGTATCCCTGGTTAAACATTCTACAAAATAATTTCATACATGTTAATAGAGTTTCCTTCTAAAATTTGTTGATGTGTTTCGCGACATGTCCGGACTAGTAGCTTCCACACAAATTTACACCAACCCGAGTTCCATCGTGGCCATAATAGAAATCTGGTTTTTAGTCCAAATTTAATCCAAATCAATATCTTAATTCATCCAGTAAACAACCTTCCCTTAAGCATAACATACCCCTGTGCCACGTACAGATGGTCCGCTGGGACCTGCAAGGTGTCTCACCTGCGGGACAGCAGCTACAGCCGCCTGGTCGCAACAACATTTAATCAACGTAAACAAACAATATAAAAGTAAAACAATTACAACAAATAGAATTAAACCTTCCACCAATGAAGTTCCTATTGAACCTAGCCATTCAGTAGCTCCACTCCACAAAGTGAATGATGGGGGTTGCTTAAGTTTTTCTACCTCCTTTTGGATATGCTCCGCTAAGTGGGTAATTTCTTCGGAGCTATCTGGGATATATGTGCAACACTCAGTTCTGAGTCGGGTGCAAGTACCTCCCTTTTCAGCCAGGATGTAATCAAGGGCCAGTCTATTCTGTAGGGCTACTGTGCGGATTGCTACCATTTCTGCATTGATTTTAACTAGGGCCTCTGAGGTATCATTGGCTACCCATTCCACAACGGATGCCATGTTATTGGATTCCCTTGCCAGTCTGGCGGTCCCATACCTGGGGATCAGAATGGCAAAGAACCTCTCTGTTTCTGTGATAGCTCTCTTAGGACGGTGTAAATGTTCCGACAGTGACTTTATATGATACATATAAGGCACAATGTAGGCTAAATAGCAGGATCCCATCCAATTCTGGGGAGCCAAGGGTAGGCCTTGTGGCCACACACCCAATAGGTGCCATTATAGGCAATAAATGTTAGCTGTTTCTTTGTCAGCAACACTCCGGGGCCTGTCCAGGCTTTTCCATCTGTTTTATTCAGAATCCCCGTTATGTTAAAAATTCCCACATGGGCCCAGTTTGGACGGTTCCGTGGCTTGATTATATTATAATTCCGGGAGCAGTTACTATACCCCATATTTTGGCCTCCTTTGATGTTTCTAATCAGACAGAACGATTCCCCCGGTCTTCCTATTCCCGTTGTATTAGTGACAACAAAAAATGGGGGCCGTTTGGAATTATTGTAGCACGGTTGGTATCCCCCTTCAAAGGTAGTCAGATTGTAACCTGCTGTCTTCCATTTACGTGCCCAGTTTTCCGTATCCTGAAACGCATTGCCTGTTTTGTTTTGATTAATTATCCACTCAGCCATTTCCGAGATATTCAAGGGAACTGGCCTCAAGGGAATCCATCCCTTTGAGTGAATAGGAATATGCACACACACCCAACAACTAGAAGTGTTACCTTGTTTGGCATAAATGTATGACATATATAAAAAGGTATTTACATGTAATTCCCTTGCTACCCTACTATTTCCCTTTGGTGCAGAGGGTCGGCTAGTAAGAAGTAGGCCTATGCCTAGAATACCTACAATCAATAATACAGTAAATTTATACATTTTCGCAAAAAGTAATTGTCCTTATTAGATTTCAGCTTCAGTTACGGGTGCTCATTTAATGTGTGAAGCATGGATCCAGGCTTTCTTTCCTTGGACTTTAACAGCTGCCTGGGTGGTCAATAACACTTGATAAGGTCCCTCCCACTTGGCACCCAAAGGTACTTTATGCAACTTTTTCACATAGATCCAGACTCCCAGGATGATGTCATGTCCTCCTTCGGGTGGATTACCCCAAGCTGCCGATACCTGTCGGGAAACAGAACTAATAGCATTGGTTAGATTCTGACAGTATGATAACAAAGTGTCACTCATTAAGTGAACATCAGCTTTCCGTAAATCGATAGTTCCTGGCAGCGACATGGGTCTTCCTGTTATAATTTCAAATGGGCTGAGACCTGTAATTCTGTTCGGGGTTGCCCTAATGCTACATAGCACTATTGGTAATGCCTGGGGCCATGGTGTTCCTTCTTGGTGATATTTGGCAAGCCGTTGTTTCAGAATTCGATTCATTCGTTCTACTTGTCCTGATGATTGTGGATGATAAGGACAGTGTAAATCCCACGTAATGTTCAGTAACCTATAGATTTCTTGGCAGACAGCACCTGTGAAGTGAGTTCCCTGATCTGAGTCAATGCTACTCGGAACTCCCCATCAGGGAATGTAATCCTTACACAAGACCTTTGCAGTGTGATTGGCTGTGGCTCTTTTAGTGGCTCTTCTACCCATCTAGAGAATCTGTTGACCATGACAAGAATGTTAGTGTATCCTTGGCATGAAGGAAGAGATATATAATCAACCTGCAGATGCTGGAATGGTCCGACAGGGGCAGAGGGCCTCAGTTGGGGCATTACCGTGATGGGTCCAGAATTATTTTTCTGGCAGACCACACAGCGGTCTGTTACCAGCTGGGCATGTTTTTTAAATCCCAGACCCCACCAGATTTTCTGGAACCGTGCCGTCATCTGTTATGAGGCCAAGTGTCCCCACGAGTGGATCTGTTGGGCTAAAAAAGGCATAAGCGCTTGTGGCGCGACTGGCTTTTAGGTAACTCTTTGTCTCCAGACACCATCTTCGCATAGCTTAATTCCTGCCTCAATCCATGTCCATTTTTCCTCTCGGGAGCACTCGCCTTGCATTGTTTGAAGATCTCGTGTCAGAGTCCTGAGTGCTTTCAATCTGCACATCTGTGTTGGTTCTTCTGGAGGAACGCCCTGTGAGGCGGCATCTTTAGCTGCCTGGCCGGCTAGGGCATTTCCCTGTGCTTCCGTGGTATTTTCCTTGGTATGGGTCTTACACTTCAGGATGGACACTTCCTGAGGTAATTGTATGGCCTCTAGTAAGTCTCGGACTTCTTTTCCATTTCGGATAGGTGTACCAGCAGCAGTGAGGAATCCTCTTTTACGCCATAACAGACCAAAGTCGTGAGCGATTCCAAAAACATAACGCGAATCTGTGTAGACATTAGCTGTCTGTCCTTCTGCTATTCGACATGCTTCTGACAGGGCCCATAACTCGGCCTGTTGTGCTGACGTTCCTGAGGGTAAACATCCTTTTGCCATTACCTCATATAAGGTGTAACTGCCCATCCTGCTTTTCTGGTACCATTGTCAACAAAGGAGGAACCATCTGTAAACAGGATGAGGTCTGGGTTGTGCAGAGGCTCCTCTGCTGCTGAGGCTGCTTCTTCTGTTTCTTTTAAAATCTCCACAAAGTCATGCTCTTCACATTCTCCCCCCTCTTGCTCTCTCGATTCTGACATCGAGAGCATAGTTGCGGGATTAACCGGGCTGGCCCGGACGATATGGAGATTAGGAGCTTCCAAAACTGCTGTCCAGCGGGTCCATCTAGCTGCCATCACCTGAGACATTCTATTCATAGACAGCAAAGCATGTACGGTGTGGGGACACTTGACAATCAGCTTTTGGTCGAGGACTAGACCCGCAGTGATCATTACCGCTCGACATGTAGCTTCCATGGCCCTTAGGCAACTTCCCCATCCGAGGGCTACCGCATCCAGTTTTGCCGAATAATAGCCAATAGGTCTTTGCCGATCCCCATGTTCTTGTGTCAGTATAGCTGTCATATATCCTTCTTTCTCATGGAGAAACAGGGTAAATGGCTTGCCACTGTCGGGGATTCCCAGAGCCGGTGCCGAACACAAAGCCTTTTTCAAACTCAGGAAGGCCTCTTGCTGTTCCTTAGTGAGGGTGATGGCTTCTTTAGAGGCACGTTTCCCCTTTAAAATATCATTCAGTGGCTGAGCAAGCTGTGTGAAGGAGTCAATCCAATTTCTGTTAAAGTTACACAATCCCAAAAAAGACCTTAGTTCCTGAATAGTGGTGGGTTTTTTAGCAGCCCGAATGGCTGCAGTTCTATCCTGGGTAAGTTCTCTCTTTCCTTGTGAAATCTTTTGTCCCAGGTATACAACCTCTTCTTGGGATATTTGTGCTTTGTCGATGCTGGCTTTATGTCCTTTCAGCCGAAGGTGGTCCAGCAAAGCTTGTAAATCTTATTCATGCTGGTCTTCTGTGTTTGAAGCTAGCAGGATATCGTCTACATATTGGATGACTGTGGATGACAGGGGAGGTAATTCTCGCAAATGGCTTTGTAAAGCCATGTGGAATACCGTAGGGCTGTTGTGGAAACCCTGTGGTAACCGGGTCCAAGTATACTATTGTCCTTGGACCGTGAAAGCAAACCACTGTCGAACCTCTGGTGCCAGAGGCACCGACCAAAATCCGTTGGCCATATGTATAACCGAGAAATATTTATGTTCCAGTTTGAGAGCATTAAAAATGGTGGAGGGATCTGCGACCAAAGGAGCTTTTTGATCAATACACTGGTTAGCTTTCCTATAATCAACAGTCAAACGCCAAGTCTCATTAGATTTCTGTACCGGCCACACGGGGCTATTGGAGGAGCTATGCGTTTTAATAAGCACCCCTTGTTTCTCCAATTGCTGAATAACCGGTAAGATTCCCGCGATGGCAGTTGGACTGATGAGATACTGTTTAGTGCATGGAGGCTTGGTCCCGGTAAATGACGCAGGTTCCATCTGGAGTAGGCCACAATCGTTCTTATCTTTAGCCCATATCGGGTGTTCCTTCAATTCTTCTTTCTTCAAAGTTCTAATTGACCATGTCACCCGACCATCCTCGAAATGCAACGATGAATCTACTTGGATTAGAACATCCATTCCCAAAAGGGGTTGATCTACTGGGCCTATCCAGACCGGCGTGGTTAGTTCATGTGGACCCAGCCCTATAAGTACCGGTGTTGTCCTTTTAATTTCCAGTTTATGGCCCCCAACTCCATAGGCTGTACGTGCCCTATCATCCAACGGCAAAAAGTCTCCATATTGTAGGGATAAGCATGTTAATTCCGCCCCTGTGTCTAAAAGACAGTCCACATCCTTATCGCCCACCCTCACAGTTATATATAGCCCATCTCCCCTCTGTTGTATTAGTGTGAGGAGGGGGGCCAGGGTGGGCTCTAACCGTTTTTTGCTATCCCAAGTAACTCCTTCTGTTGTTGTATTGTCAGTCGCTTAAATGCTTCTATGAGGTCGTTATCTTGTGACAAGCCTGGCTTGTTGGCTGAATTGTATCCCTGGCTGCGTCCTCTTCCCCAGCCACGACCTTTCTGTTTTGCCCTGCACGTCTTGGCCCAGTGACCTTCTTTCCCACAATAATGACATTTTCCGGGTAATTTTCCGAATGACTGTTGATCGGAATCCTGGGATTTCCATCCCATAGCCTGTACAGCTCGGACTTTAGCTCCCATATCCCGATCTAATTGGTTACATCGATCCACCAATGCTGCAAAGATAGTTCCTCTACCTTCCCAGTCCGGTAACACTACCTTAAGCATTTTGGACAGTTTTGGCTTTAGAGCTGCCACGAAAGCTGCTTTCAGGGGTCCAAACACTTGTTCATCCATTTCCTCATCTGTATTATTCATACCCGAATATTCTAGCCACGTGCATCTAAACCGCTCGTCATACTCCAGGACCTCCTCTGTTCCTTTCTGTTGGCAGGCTGCAATTTTTCCCCAGTCTGTCTGAGCTCGACTGAAGGCTTGCAGCCAGTGTTTAATCGCCTCCCATCCTGCGTCTAATTCTTGCTCATCCTGCCCCAAAGCTTCTTCTACCTTGTCGTGCAATTTTCTTCCGTGTTTTTGGCACCATTATGGTCAAAATTTGCACTCCGTCCCAGGGATGAAGTTGATAAAGATTTCTTAAGCGGTCCAATTGGTCCCACGTTTTTACTCCCCCTGTCTTTGGATTGGGCAATTCCTTGGACCATTTATCAATTTTCTCTGGGTCTGCCGGATCATGAAATAAGTATTCTGCATACACCCTTTTCTTCGTTTTTTTGGTTCCACCCTCTTCCGCAGTCTCTTCTGATTTGACTACAACTCATCTTTTTTTAAACGGGGCAAAGCGCACCCCTAATTCTTCATCCTCCGACCCTGTATCGTCGGAGGATTCAGAATCCGTATCTATTCCTCGGTCGTGTCTTCGGGTGTGCGCTTTTAATTTATCCAAACATGGGTACCCTGGGAATTGATCAATACATTTTCCTTTTCCTATTACTGTCTCTTGACCTAATGATTTTTCCCATTCTTTAATTTCACCTTTAAGATCTTTAACTTCCGCTTCCAGCTTTTCAAGTTCAAGCTTTTTCTGTCGCAGCTGCGCACAAACTGCTTGCAATTGATCCTTTGTACTGGTCAGTTCTCGATCATGTTGGGAACATGTTATAATTTCATTCCAGTTTCGGATCTTTCCCATAACCGCTAGGGACCATCTAGTTCGCTCTTTATTTTTCATACGGGTCGTTTTCCCCCAGACTTTTTTAATCTCGTTCAAGGACCATTGTCCTTTGGAGGTTCCGTACTTTTGTTCGATCTTAATATAGGTTTTAGATAAATTGAATTTTTGCTCTATGTATTCTTTCAACTGTTCGAGAATTAAATCTAGCGAAACTTCAGGTGGTGCCTGCCCAACTTTAACATTTGTAGGCAATTCTTTGCTCTTATCTCCTGCTGCCATAATACTGATTTCTTTACTGGGGTCTCGAGTCGTAGGCTTTCCAGCCAATCAATAGGTCGGTGATTAATTAACTAACACACCGCCGAAGTTTAGACGTCTATGGGACCTCGAGCCGACTACCAACCGGAGGGTTCGCAAACCGGAGGCTTTCGGAATCGCGTAGAAGGAGAGGCGAATTTAGACTTTTGACCGAGGACTTTTATAAAGAGTCCTTACCTCAGTATGTAGGTCCAATGTCCAAAATTCAGTTTCTTTCCTCAGCGATCCTGTTCGTGGCGCCAAAATTGTTAGATCTCTTCATTCCCAATGAAATACGAACTCCGATTGTGGTTTTAATGTCACTTTATTTCTGGCAGCTGTAAAAAGCTCTTGGCTTTAAGCCAGGTCTTTGTCCTTCTGAGACCACATGGTCAAAATGGTTGTACTTATACCTGGATCAATTTACAGACAAGAACTCGCCTTCTTTGACCTTATTGGCTCAATTAATAGTCTTTTTACCTTTTTAATTGGCTCGCTACCCAAAGTCCTAAAATGTCAAGTTGATTGATGACTTAATGCAACATGCTGAACTGCACGTAGTCATTGGAGTCTGTGTTTTCTCAACCTGTCTAAATGCAGCCTGTTTGAATTCTCTATCATGAGTGAGTGTTGGACTGTCGGAGGGGCAGTACTGAGAGAGCGCCATACTGTCGGAGGGGCAGTCCTGAGGAAGTCATCATCATCATAGGCAGTCGCACGGAATCGAGGAAGACTTGTTTCCACTCTTAGAATGAGTCCTTAGGTAGCTGAACAGTCCAATACGAGAGCCACAGTCCCTGCCACAGGTGGGCCAGACAGTCGTTGACGGTAAGGGAGGGTGGGACAAGTTTGCCTCGCGTTCCTTCCGCTGCCTGCACTTGTTTTCTGCATGCTCTCGGCGATGAGACTCGAGGTGCTCTGCGCCCTCCCGGATGTACTTCCTCCACTCAGGGCGGTCTTTGGCCAGGGACTCCCAAGTGTCGATGGGGATGCTGCACTATATCAGGGAGGCTTTGAGGGTGTCCTCGTAATGTTTCCTCGGTCCACCCTTGGCTCGTTTGCCATGAAGGAGTTCCAAGTAGAGCGCTTGCTTTTGGATTTCCATGTCTGGCATGCGGACAATGTGGCCTGCTCAACGGAGCTAATCAAGTGTGGTCAGTGCTTCAATGCTGGGGATGTTGGCCTGGTCAAGGTCGTGAATGTTGGTGCATCTGTCCTCCCAGGGGATTTGTAGGATCTTGCGGAGGCATCGTTGATGGTATTTCTCCAGCGACTTGAGGTGTCTACTGTACATGGTCCATGCCTCTCAGCCATACAGGAGGGCGGGTATTACAACAGCCCTGTAGACGATGAGCTTGGTGGTAGATTTGAAAGATTGGTCTTCAAACACTCTTTTCCTCAGGTGGCCGAAGGCTGCACTAGCGCACTGGAGGCATTGTTGAATCTCCTTACCAATGTCTGCTTTTGTTGATAAGAGGCTCCCGAGGTATGGGAAATGGTCCACATTGTCCAGGGCTGCACCATGTATCTTAAATGACTGGGGGGGCAGTGCTGTGCGGCGAGGACAGGCTGATAGAGAACCTTTGTCTTATGGATGTTTATCGTAAGGCCCATGCTTTTGTATGCCTCAGTAAATACGTCGACTATATCCTGGAGTTCAGCCTCAGAATGTGCGCAGACGCAGGCATCGTCCACGTACTCTAGCTCGACGATAGAGGTTTGGGTTGTCTTGGACCTGGCCTGGAGGTGGCATAGGTTAAACAGCTTCCCACTGGTTCTGTAGTTTAGTTCCACTCCAGCGGGGAGCTTGTTGACTGTGAGGTGGAGCATGGCAGCGAGGAAGATGGGAAGAGGGATGGAGCGATAACACAGCCCTGTTTGACCCTGGTCCGGATGTGGATTGGGTCTGTAATGGATCCATTGTTAAGGATCGCGGCCTGCATGTCGGCGTGGAACCAGCGAAGGATGTTGATGAACTTTTAGGGGCATCCGAAATTGAGAAGGTCGCTCCATAGACCCTCGCGGTTGAGAGTGTAAAAGGTCTTTGTAAGGTCGATAAAGGCCATGTATAAGGGCTGGCGCTGCTCTCTGCATTTTTCCTGCAGCTGTCGCGCTGCAAATATCATGTCCATTGTGCCCCGTAGGGGACAAAATCCACACTGTGACTCTGGGAAGAGCTCCTCGGCCATGGGGAGAAGACAGTTGAGGAGGACTCTAGCGACAACTTTCCCAGTGGCTGATAGCAGGGCAATTTCTCTGTAGTTGCCGCAGTCCGACTTGTCCCCTTTTTTAAAGATGGTCACGATCACTGCATCTCTGAGATCTCCCAGCATGCTCTTCTCCCTCCAGATGAGAGAGATGAGGTCATGCATGCGCGCCAACAGCGCCTCGCCGCCATATTTTAGTGCCTCAGCAGGGATTCTATCCGCTCCCGTAGCCTTGTTGTTCTTGAGCTGTCTTACGGCTTTTCCTACCTTGTGCAGTGTTGGGGTTTCACTGAGGTGGTGGCAGGTCGCATGCTGCGGGATGGAGTCAAGAACACTCGAGTCAAAGGCAGAGTCTCGATTGAGGAGATCTTAGAAGTGCTCCTTCCAGCAGGCCCTGACAGCCTCGGTGTCCTTGATGAGTATTTCACCGTTCTTGGCCAACAGTGGATAGGGCCTGGGGAGTTTGGACCGTAGGTGGCCTTGACTGCGATGAAGAATCCTTGTACATCATTGCTGTCGGCCAGTTGTTGTGTCTCCTGTGCATTCTCCATCCACCACCTGTTCTTTACATCCTGGGTTTTTTGTTGGACCTCAGCCTTGAGCCTCCTATAATGTTGCTTTGCTGCTCCTGAGTTGGGTTGTTGCTTGAGGCTCAGAAATGCTCTGCACTTGCGATCTATTAGTTCATGCATCTCCTGATTATTCTCATTAAACCAGTCCTGATATTTTCTGGTTGAGTGACCGTGTCTCTTCGCAGGCACTGGTTATAGAGGCCTGGAGGGCAGACCAAGCGGAGTGAACATTCTGTATCTCAGGATCATCAAGGCACGTCAGGTTAGCTGTAAGGGGCTGGCTATATAGGGCTCTCTTAACTGGGTCTTTAAGTGCTCCGGCATTGACTTTTTTGCTGCACTGCTTCTGCTGTCCCCTCTGCTTTGGGGCTATGTTAATGTCGATGATGGATCGGATTAGGCGGTGGTCCGTCCAGCAGTCATCAGCTCCTAACATGGCGTGAGTGATGCGTACATCCTGGCGATCCCTGGCTCGGACGATGACATAGTCGAGCAGGTGCCAGTGTTTGGAGCGAGGGTGTTGCCACGATGCCTTGTATTTGTCCCTCTGGCAGAACAGGGTGTTGGTGATGAGAAGTTCATGTTCCAGACATTTTGACAGGAGACTTGAGTTGGCTTTCCCTAACCCCTCTCTGCCAATCACGCCTCCGCAGAGGGCTGTGTCTTTGCCAACCCTGGTGTTGAAGTCACCCAGGAGGATCAGTTTGTCGCCCGTGGGGACATGGGACAGGGATGTTTCGAGGTTGGAACAAAAACCCTCTTTGGTCTCATCCATTGCATCGAGTGTTGGGGCGTATGCACTGATGACTGTGGCGCATTGGTTCCGGGATAGGGTGAGTTGAAGAGTCATGAGGCATTCATTAACCCCACAGGGGGAGTCTTTGAGGCGGTCGACCGGCTCATTTTTGATGGTGAAGCCGACTCCGTGAAGGCGGCGTTCTTCCTCTGGTTTCCCTTTTCCAGAGAAAGGTGTAACCTCCACCTTATTCCTTGAGCTGGCTTTCCCCTGTCCACTGGGTCTCGCTTAGGGCGGCGACGTTGATGTCAAAACGTCTAAGTTCCCGGGCAACTATGGCGGTGCAGCATTCCGGCCTGTCACTGTTGGAGTTGTCTATGAGTGTCCTGACGTTCCAGGTCCAGAACTTCATCTTAATGGAATGGAAGATGCCTGTGCGTGATGCACCGGCCACCACATGGGCTTAAGTGAACACGGTCTTGGTCCTGTGGCAAGGGGGTCCAAGATGACCACATACTGCTGTATGAACCTAATTGCCTACGGTGAGATGTTGGCCGCAAGCTCGGCGCCGAGTAACGCCCTTGATGGTAAGTGGTCTGAGGCTTGGCTAGGGGCAGGCATTAGGAAGGTCAATTGTCCGCTGGAGTTCCGAGTGGGGGGCTCAACAAGGAGTGGGAGGGTGGAAGAGTCATAGCCGTGATGCTCACCAGAAGAATAGGCCAGGTCACCAGTGGGGAAGGAGAGGTCCAGCTGTCGACGAGGAAAGGCCCGATCACCGCTGCAGGGATGTAGGCCCGCCACTGGAGTGGGGGGGGGGGGGGGGTGATGTCCCGGTCGCCTGGTCGTCGTCGTGAGTAACCCGGTTTCAAATGACTGAAAATTATGCTAGTAAAACACACCAAACTATTTTCTAGTTAGATTGGGGTACAGTATTCAGTTCCTTAGTAACAATTTTTAAAAGAAAATAATTCTTGAAAGTTCCTCCAAGTTATTTAAAAATTTCTCCCAAAGTTTTAAAAGTTTCTCCAAGTTGTTTAAAAGTTTCCAAAGTTGATTAAAAGTTTAAAATGAAAATTAATAGTACGTTACTTCATTTGGTATTGTTCCATGGGTGCTGCCAGCCCTCTGCAGCTGTACAAAACCCTGGTTAGACCACACCTGAAGTACTGTGGGGAAGTAGAGGCCTAGTCGTCTCTGAAGGAGGGGGAAAGTCCAGCTGCCATTGTGGATGAAAAGGAGGCCCAAACGCCAACGTGGAGGAAAGACACAGCTGTTGCCGCTGGAGGGGATCCAGTTGCCGCTGGAGAGAGATCTGGACGCCACCGGGGATCCGAACGCCTGGACGCCGCTGGGGGCCCAAATATCTGGTCGCTGCTGGAGAGGCCTGAATGCCGCTGTGGGCCCGAAAGCCTGGCCGGATGTTCATCATGTAGACCAGGGCTCTGGCACCCACACCCTCAGCGTAGTTCACCTTCCTATATTAATGACTTGGATGAAGGGACCGAGTGTATTGTAGCCAAATTTGCAGTCGATACAAAGATAGGTGGGAAAGCAAGTTGTGAGGAGGACACAAGAAATCTGAACTCCTCTGTTTAAACTTAGAATTTCAAATCATGTATAAGCTATAATCTGTTATCAGGCCCCATTTCGCAGATATTGCTGTGGTGGCTGTTCTTGTTGATGTCTCACTTTTACTTAATTACATTGTATCTATATTTACTGTATCTAACTGGACACACTGGAACACCACAAACACGCCAGGCCCTTTCAGCAACTCGAGAAATTCCTACGTCAGGCCGTCCACAAGCCAGAACATGTCCCACCCCGCCGCGCACTGACTGGTGCTTGCCAATCCGCATACTCCCAGAGTACAGCACGGGTTAGATACAGAGTAAAGCTCCCTCTACACTGTCCCACCAAACACTCCCAGGGCAGGTACAGCACGGGTTAGATAAAGAGTAAAGCTCCCTCTACACTGTCCCACCAAACACTCCCAGGGCAGGTACAGCACGGGTTAGATACAGAGTAAAGCTCCCTCTACACTGTCCCATCAAACACTCCCAGGGCAGGTACAGCACGGGTTAGATACAGAGTAAAGCTCCCTCTACACTGTCCCACCAAACACTCCCAGGGCAGGTACAGCACGGGTTAGATACAGAGTAAAGCTCCCTCTACACTGTCCCACCAAACACTCCCAGGGCAGATACAGCACGGGTTAGATACAGAGTAAAGCTCCCTCTACACTGTCCCATCAAACACTCCCAGGGCAGGTACAGCACGGGTTAGAAACAGAGTAAAGCTCTCTCTACACTGTCCCACCAAACACTCCCAGGGCAGGTACAGCACGGGTTAGATACAGAGTAAAGCTCCCTCTACACTGTCCCACCAAACACTCCCAGGGCAGGTACAGCACGGGTTAGATACAGAGTAAAGCTCCCTCTACACTGTTGCTGGAGGTTTTCAATTTGTTTAAGCTGTTTCATTTGTTGTGTTTACATCTGGAAGTGAAACTGTGTTGAGACGGTGAGATAAAGATTTAGTACTGGGATACCCTCTCCATTCACTCACACTCTCTGTCTAAAGCATGGTCCTTGTCCTGAGAATCCCCAGGTACATTCCTGAGCTGACACTCCTGAGTATCAGGAAGAGATAAATATTGGCCTCTGTGAGCAGGTTATTCTGACACTGATTGCCCTGTGGGGAGTTTTGGATGGAGGGAGTTTTCTGGACTAAACTGATGTATCACTCAATGGTTGAATTCCGATGGTTTCACAGTCTGAGCTTATTTCTGGCATGGAAAAATATTGTTAATTGTGAGCAGGTACAGAGCGAGGCGTGATGTATCTCCCATTACACACTGCACAGAGGCAGAATTCATTCTAACCCTGGCCAAAATGTATCCTGTCGTCCTTCAATTTTATTCCCCAGTCTCTCTCTCTCTCTGTGCCTCTCTCACTCTCTATCTCTCCCTGTCTCTCTCTCGCTCTCTGTCTCTCTTTCTGTGTCTCTCTCACTCTCCCTGTGTTATATATGTATACTTGTATTTACTCTGTACAGCCACCAGAGGGCTCATCCCCTGGAGTCCCAAGGGATCCCATAATCCCTTGGGAGCACAGGTATTTAAGGAGGCTTCACAGGTTGGAGAGGCACTCTGGAGACCTGCAATAAAAGACTAAGGTCACACTTTACTTTGAGCTCACTGTGTTCAGTCTGATTCTTTCTCCATACACAACAACTGGCGACAAGATACAGATAGCGAATCCAAAGATGCAGAGAACAATGGGCACCCTGGAGAAATTCACAGAGGGAGATGATTGGGAAACTTTTGTGGAGCGACTCGACCAATACTTCGTGGCCAATGAGCTCGATGGGGAAGAGAGCACTGCCAAACGAAGGGTGATCCTCCTCACCGTCTGTGGGGCACCAACGTATGGCCTCATGAAGAATCTGCTCTCTCCAGTGAAACCCACGGAGAAATCGTATGACGATTTGTGCACATTGTTCCGAGAGCATTTGAATCCAAAGGAAAGCGTTCTGATGGCGATGTATCAGTTCTACACTTACAAAAGATCTGAAGGCCAGGAAGTGGCGAGTTATGCGCCGAGCTAAGATGCCTTGCAGGACATTGCGAATTTGAAGGACATTTGGAGCACATGCTCAGAGACTTTTACATACTTGGCATTGGCCAAGAGACCATACTTCGCAAACTTTTGACTGTAGAGACCCCAACCTTGAGTAAGGCCTTAGCAATGCCCAGGCATTCATTGCCACCAGTAACAATACAAAGCAAATCTCTCAGCACACAAGTGCTGCTACAAGTACTGTGAACAAAGTGATGTTGTTTTCGAATTGTAACATACAGGGCAGGTCACACATACCTGCAGCTACACATCCACAGATGTCTCAGAGTCTACCATCAAGAGTGATGAATGCAAGGCCACTAACACCTTGTTGGCGCTGCGGGGTTGATCATCGTTTCCATTCATGCCGATTCAAAGAATATGTTTGCAAGGGCTGTGGAACAATGGGACACCTCCAACGAGTGTGTAGGCGAGCTGCAAAGCCTGTTAAACCTGCAAACCACCATGTTGCAGAGGAGGACAGATCCACGGAGGATCATGATGAACCAGAGCCTCAGATCAAGGAGACAGAGGTACATGGGGTGCACACATTCACCATGAATTGTCCCCCGATAATGCTGAATGTTGAGCTAAATGGACTGCCAGTGTCAATGGGGCTGGACATGGACGTGAGCCAGTCCATCATGGGCAAAAAGACTTTCGAAAGGTTGTGGTGCAACAAAACCTTAAGGCCAGTCTTAACTCCAGTTTGCACGAAACTAAGAAGTTACATGAAAGAACTGATTTCTGTAATCGGCAGTGCTACCGTAAAGGTCTCCTACGATGGAGCGGTGCACAAGCTACCACTCTGGGTGGTACCAGGCAATGGTCCCACGCTGCTCGGCAGGAGCTGGCTGGGAAAGACACGCTGGAACTGGGATGACGTCCGAGCGCTATCGCCCACTGATGACACTGCGTGTGCCCAGGTCTTAAACAAATTTCCTTCGCTGTTCGAACCAGGCATCAGGAAATTCCAAGGAGTAAAGGTACAGATCCACGGGAGCGCGACCCATCCACCACAAGGCGAAAGCAGTACCGTACATGATGAGAGAAAGGATAGAGAACAAGCTAGACCGGCTGCAAAGAGAGGGCATAATTTCCCTGATTGAGTTCAACGAGTGGGCCAGTCCTGTCGTCCCAGTCTTCAAGGGAGATGGCACCTTCAGAATCTGTGGTGATTACAAAGTAACTATCAATTGTTTCTCCCTGCAGGACCAATACCCACTACCAAAGACCGATGACCTCTTTGCAATGTTGGTGGGAGTAAAGACGTTCACAAAGCTGCATCTGACTTCAGCCTACATGGCGCAGGAACTGGAAGAATCATTGAAGGCCCTCACCTGCATCAACATGCACAAAGGTCTTTTTGTATATAACAGATGCCTGTTTGGAATCCAATCGGTGGCAGCGATATTCCAGAGAAACATAGAAAGCTTACTGAATTCAGTCCCGCACACCGCGGTCTTCCAGGATGACATCTTGGTCACAGGTCAGAACACAATCGAGCATCCGCAGAACCTGGAGGAGGTTCTTAGTCGACTCAACTGCGTGGGGCTCAGGTTAAAACGCTCCAAGTGCATTTTCCTGGCGCCTAAAGTGGAGTTCCTGGGAAGGAGGATTGCGGCGGACGGTATCAGGTCCACCAATGCGAAGACGGAGGCAATCGCGAATGCACCGAGGCCACAGAACGTGATGGAGCTGCGGTTGTTTCTGGGACTCCTGAACTACTCTGGTAACTTCTTACCAGGTCTCAGCACACTGTTAGAACCACTGCGTATCTTACTATGAAAAGGGGACAAATAGGTTTGGGGCAAATGCCTTTGTAAAAGCAAGAAATTTGTTATGCTTAAACAAATTGCTTGTGTTGTATGATCCATGTAAGCGTTTGGTATTGGCATGTGATGTGTCGTCATATGGCATCGGGTGTGTATTGCAACAAGCTAATGATTTCAGGAAACTGCAACCGGTTGCTTATGCATCCAGGAGTCTGTCTAAGGCTCAGAGAGCCTACATCATGATTGAGAAAGAAGCGTTAGCGTGTGTCTATGGGGTAAAGAAAATGCATCAATACGTGTTTGGGCTAAAATTCGAATTGGAAACTGACCATAAGCCACTTATATCCCTGTTCTCCGAGAGCAAAAGGATAAATACCAACGCATCGGCCCGCATCCAGAGATGGGCGCTCATACAACTACGCCATCCGCCACAGGCCAGGCACAGAAGACTGCGCCGATGCTCTCAGTAGGCTGCCATTGCCCACCACGGGGGTGGAAATGGTGCAGCCCGCAGATCTAGCCATGGTTATGGAAGCATTTGAGAGTGAGCAATCAACTGTCACTGCCTGGCAGATCAAAACCTGGACAAGCCAGGACCCCTTATTATCTCTAGTCAAAAGCTGTGTGCTTCATGGGAGCTGGTCCAGTGTCCCAGTGGAAATGCAGGAAGAGATAAAGCCGTTCCAGTGGCGCAAAGATGAAATGTCTATACAGGCAGACTGCCTTCTGTGGGGCAATCGAGTAGTGGTACCCAAGAAGGGCAGAGACACCTTCATCAATGACCTCCACAGTACCAACCCAGGCATCGTAATGATGAAAGCGATAGCCAGATCCCACGTGTGGTGGCCCGGTATCGATGCGGACTTAGATTCCTGCGTTGACAGATGTAATACATGCTCGCAGTTAAGCAATGTACCCAGGGAGGCGCTGCTAAGTTTATGGTCTTGGCCCTCCAAACCGTGGTCTAGGGTACACGTCGACTATGCAGGCCCGTTCCTGGGTAAAATGTGGTTGTAGACGCGTACTCCAAGTGGATTGAATGTGAGATAATGCCGGCGAGCACCTCCGCTGCCACTACTGAAGGCCTGCGGGCCATGTTTTCCACACACAGTCTACCCGATGTCCTGGTGAGCGACAACGGGCCATGTTTTACCAGTGCTGAGTTCAAAGAATTCATGACCCGTAACAGGATCAAATATGTCACATCTGCCCCGTTTAAACCAGCGTCCAATGGTCAGGCAGAGAGAGCAGTGCAAACCATCAAGCAAGGATGAAGAGGTTAACTGAAGGCTCACTGCAGACTCGCCTATCCTGAGTCCTGCTTAGCTACTGCACGAGACCGCACTCACTCACTGGGACCCCACCTGCTGAACTGCTCATGAAGAGCGCACTTAAGACAAGGCTGTCATTAGTTCACCCTGATCTACATGAACAGGTAGAGAGCAGGCGGCTTCAACAAAGTGCATACCATGATAGCGCAAATGTGTATTAAATTATGGACAAGGTCCCAAGTGACTTCCCGGCACTGTCGTGGCCACAGTGGGGAACAGGGTGTTTCGGATCAAAATTTCAAATGGACTAATTCACCGGAAACACTTGGACCAAATCAAATTCAGATTCACGGACTATCCTGAGCAAGCCACCTTGGACCCTAACTTTTTTGATCCTCCAACACACACACCAGTGGCAACTGGCACCATGGTTGACCACGAAGCAGAACCCAACATCCGCAGCAGCCCTGCAGGGCCCAACACACCAGGCAGCCCAGCAAGGCCAGCTGCACAGCAGCCCAGCGAGGGTCCAACAAATGACTCAACAGCACCAGCTTTCACACTGAGATGATCAACCAGGGCAAGAAGGGCCCCGGATCGACTCACATTGTAAATAGTTACACTATTGACTTTGGGAAGTGGAGTGTTGTTATATATGTATACTTGTATTTACTCTGTACAGCCACCAGAGGGCTCATCCCCTGGAGTCCCAAGGGATCCCATAAGCCATTGGGAGCATAGGTATTCAAGGAGGCTTCACAGGTTGGAGAGGCACTCTGGAGACCTACAATTAAAGACTAAGGTCACACTTTACTTTATGCTCACAGTATTCAGTCTGACTCTTTCTCCATGCACAACACCTGTGTCTATCTCTCTCTTTCTCTGTCTCTGTCTCGCTCTCTCTCGCTCTCTGTCTCTGTCTCTCGCCTTGTCTCTCTCTCTCTCTCTCGCTTTGTCTCACTCTCTCTGTTAGTACTGAGGGAGCACTGCACTGTCGGAATGGCAGTACTGAGAGAGTGCTGCACTGTCGGAGGGGCAGTACTGAGGGAGTGCCACACTTTTGGAGGGGCAGTTCTGAGAGAGCTCTGCAATGTCGGAGGGGCAGTACTGAGGGAGCGCTGCATTGTCGGAGGGGCAGTACTGAAGGAGCACTGCACTGTCGGAGGGGCAGTACTGAGGGAGTGCTGCACTGTCAGAGGGGCAGTATTGAGTGAGCGCTGCACTGTCAGAGAGGCAGTACTGAGGGATTGCCGTATAGTCGGAGAGGCAGTACTGAGGGAGTGCTGCACTGTCAGAGGTGCTGTCTTTCGGATGAGACATTAAACGGAGATCCCGTCTGCCCTCTCAGGTGCAATTATGAGGAGCCTAGATAAAGTGAATAGGATGGACCTATTCTCCTTAGCAGTGGGATCAACAACCAGGGGGCATAGATTTAAAGTAATTGGTAGGAGCTTTAGAGGGGATTTGTGGGGATATTTCTTCACCCAGTGTGTTGTTGGGGTCTGGAACTCACTGCCTGAAAGGGTGGTAGAGGCAGAAACCCTCACCACATTTAAAAAGTACTTGGATGTGCACTTGAAGTGCCGTAACCTACAGGACTACTGACCAAGAGCTGGAAAGTGAGATTAGGCTGGATAGCTCTTGGTCGGCCGGCACGAACACGATGAGCCAAATAAGAACATAAGAAATAGGAACAGGAGTCGGCCGTTTGGCCTGTCGAGCCTGCTCCGCCATTCAATAAGATCATGGCTGATCTGATCTTGGCCTCAACTCCACTTCCCTGCCCGCTCCCCATAACCCTTGACTCCCTTATCGTTCAAAAATCTGTCTATCTCCACCTTAAATATATTCAATGACACAGACTCCACAGCTCTCTGGGGTAGAGAATTCCACAGATTTACAACCCACTGAGAGAAGAAATTTCTCCTCATCTCAGTTTTAAATGGGCGGCCCCTTATTCTAAGACTATGTCCCCTAGTTTTAGTTTCCACTATGAGTGGAAATATCCTCTCTGCACCAACCTTGTCAAGCCCCTTCAGATTCCTAGACGTTTCGATAAGCTCGCCTCTCATTCTTCTAAACTCCAATAAGTATAGGCCCAACCTCCTCAACCTTTCTTCAACCTAGGAATCAATCTAGTGAACCTTCTCTGAACTGCCTCTAATGCAACTATATCCTTCCTTAAATAAGGAGACTAAGACTGTATGCACTACTCCAGGTGTGGCCTCACCAATCCTCTGTACAATTGTAGCAGGACTTCTCTGCTTCTATACTCTATCCCCCTTGCAATAAAGAGCAACATTCCATTTGCCTTCCTGATTACCCGGGCGGTGGGGGGATTAACCATCTTGTGCACCACTTGGAGGTCCAGGGTCCCCTTCAGATGATAGCGGCTCAGGTTGGACCTCTCCTCCAGGCTCTGGCTGCCCACAATGGATCTGGCTACGGCCAGCATTCCCGTCGCCTCCGCGATCTCCGCCTTCAGCTCCCGCACGCCAGAACCGGGATCCACGCTCAGCGCCAGCTTGCGCCCGCTGCAATGCCACACCCGCACGCTGAGTCGCTGCGGGGCACCAGGCGGGGGCAGTGCATTGTAGGCCCGGGCCCCCACATGGGCCACACTGAGGGCCTTTACCCGCGGGTCATTGGAGCGGGCACTGGGCTGGGCAGTGGGTGGACAGCTCTCGAGAGAACAAACACACAGCTTTATAGCTCCATCAAAACCCCTTGTGGTGGTCAACACCTCTATTAAATGCCCCTTTAACCTTCTCTGCTCTAAGGAGAACAACTCCAGCCTCTCTACGTAACTGAAGTCCTTCATCCCTAGTACCATTCTGGTCAGTCTCCCTCTGCACCCTCTCCAAGGCCTTGATGTCCTAGAGTTCAACACAAGACCTGGCCCCACCTACAGCACTGGCCCCTCCCGCAGAACTGGCCCCTCCCGCAGAACTGGCCCCACCCACATACTTGGCCCTCCTTCAAAGCTGGCCCCTCCCTCAGAACTGGCCTCTCCCCCAGACCTGGCCCCACTGGGGAAGGACTAAATGGCTCAGACACATTTTCAGCTTAATTAATTTAAACTGCACTAAATTAGGGCTGTGAAATATGTCAAGCAACACTTTATAATAGAAACGGACATGGAAGGATTGATTGCCAGAATCATAAAATCTCACAGCGCAGGAGGTGGCCATTCGGCCCATCGAGCCTGTGCCGGCTCTGTGAAAGAGCGATCCAATCAGTCCTACTCGCCCCTGCTCTTTCCTGTAAGATTTGGCGAAAACATCGGCGTAAACTTTTGGACTTATAAGTTTTGAACTTTGCTGGGACACATTCACTGTACAGCAGAAGAGCTAAGCTGGGCAAGTCCAAAAATGTTTTAACTTGAATACACATCAGCTGGGCGGGAATGAGAATGACTGAAAGCAGGTTAATTGGGCGCCTTTTGTCATGCAATGGAAACCCATCAGTGAGACATTAAGAAAAGTGGCCGGTAATTCAGGCCTTCGAAAGACAAAGGAAAGCTATTTTGACCACAGACTCATCAGAGCCACCCATCAAGGGACAGCCAGTTTAACAAAAGGACAGGCAAAGACTTGGTTTTTGCTTTTCAGTTGGACAGCGTCAGGTGGGAAGGACAGTTGGACTTTAAGCAGTCTTGTAGGTATAAGAGAAGGCAGTTGGAAGCCATCTCTCTCTCTCCCCTCTTCTGCGCCTGCTTGCAACGCACAAGGATCAAGCACTCCATCTAGGACAGAGAGAAGAAGCCACCATCTACGAGCCAAGAGAGCCTTGCTACTATGACTGGGAAGCTGATCTTGAGACTGGACTTGAATACCACAGTTTGGTACGGACCCAGAAGATACGTCTCATCGGGAGAAGCAGCGAATAAGCCAGAGGGGTAATTGGTGAGCATTTATCCCAGCCCACGGATCTTTAAGACACCGCATAGTGTGAAAGGATTTTGTGTGTCCCAATGAAGCTTTAGGGGTTTTCAAGGGAGGTGTTTTAGACGTGGATACTTCACGTTAAGGGCCTGTTTAGACAGGCCAAACTGTGTATTGTACTGCAGTTGTTTGTTTTACACACCAGGTTGTGTGGTTTTACTGGGTGTAGATGTGTGTTTTAACTTTAATAAAAGCATTGCTGGTACTCGGACCAAGGTACATTCATCTGTTCAGTACACTAATTCCAGCGTTAGAACAATTGTAGGGGCTGCTTCGAAAACACCGAAGGAAAACTACTTACAGAATTTGGTGACCGCAGGCTGGATGTTGGGTGTACTGAACGGAGAGTTATAGAGGATATTAAGGCCAAGAGGTCGGCAATGAGGGATAGGATTTCCTCATATATCTTATGGAAAGTGGTCCACGTTGTCCAGGCCCGTGCCATGGATCTTGGTGACTGGGGGGCAGTGCTGTGAGGCAGGGTCAGGTTGGTGGAGGATCTTTGTCTTACGGATGTTTAGTGTAAGGCCCATGCTTTCATATGCCTCAGTGAAGATGTTGACTATGACTTGGAGTTCAGTCTCTGAATGTGCGTATACGCAAGCGTCGTCCGCATACTGTAGTTCGACAACAGAGGATGGGACGGTCTTGGACCTGGCCTGGAGACGACGAAGGTTGAACAGGTTCCCGCTGGTTCTGTAGTTTAGTTCCACTCCACCGGGGAGCTTGTTGAGTGTGAGGTGGAGCATTGCAGTGAGGAAGATCGAGAAGAGAATTGGCACGATGACGAAGCCCTGCTTGACCCCGGTCCGGATATGGATTCGGTCTGTGATGGATCGTTGGACAGGAGCTCAGCTTGCATGTCGTCGTGGAGCAGGCGGAGGATGGTGACAAACTTTTGGGGGCAACCAAAACAGAAGAGGACGCTCCATAGTCCTCGCGGTTGACAATGTCAAAGGCCTTTGTAATGTCAAAGAAGGCCATGTACAAAGGAAGGGTTGGTGCTGTTCCCTGCATTTCTCTTGCAGTTGTCACGCCGTAAAGATCATGTCCGTTGTACCCCGTAGTGGACAAAATCCGCACTGTGATTCCGGGAGGAGCTCCTCAGCCACAGGGAGAAGACGGTTGAGGAGGATTCTAGCGATTACTTTCCCAGTGGCCGACAGCAGGGAGATTCCTCTGTAGTTGCCGCAGTCGGACTTGTCCCCTTTTTTAAAGGTGGTCACAATTACTGCATCTCTGAGATCTTCCGGCATGCTCTCCTCCTTCCAGATGAGAGAGATGAGGTCATGCATTTGTGCCAATAGTGCCTCTCCGCCATACTTTAGTGCCTCTGCGGGGATTCCATCCACTCCCGTAGCCGTGTTGTTCTTGAGCTATTGGATGGCCTTTTCTACCTCGTGCAGGGCTGGGGTTTTGCTGAGATGGTGGCGGGTAGCATGCTGCGGGATGGAGTCGAGGACACTCGAGTCAAAGGCAGAGTCTTGGTTAAGGAGATCTTCAAAGTGCTCCTTCCAGTGGGTCCTGACTGCCTTGGTGTCCTTGAGGAATGTCTCCCCGTTCTTGGCCAGCAATGGGGTAGGGCCTTGGGTGTTTGGGCTGTAGGTGGCCTCGACTGCGGTGAAGAATTCTTGCACATCATGGCTGTCGGCCAGTTGCTGTATCTCCTGTACTTTCTCCACCCACCATCTATTCTTTAGGTCGCGGGTTTTTTGTTGGACCTCGGCCTTAAGCCATCTGCAATGCTGCTTTGCTGCTCCCGAATTGGGTTGTTGTCCTTCCATCGACGACGCTCGGGCCTCCCTCCATAAGTGTATATATGTTGGCACTGCTAATGCATTTGATGTTAATTGTTATTTAATTTTCATAGTGGGATTAGCTCTTTCGCTCCAACTACATTTAGGTAAGTTAGGACATTGGATTTTCGGTTCGGCTCATTTCAGGGCGGGAATGGCGGCGGGGCGGTAAAGTTTTCACCCGGGAACAGTTTGCGCCTCGGTCAGCAAAATTCATCAGCTGGGCCCTGAGTGTGAGGCGGAGCACTAAGGGAGGCGTTACACACCACTTTTAGGGCACTAGGCCGGCTGAGCAAGTGAAAATCCCGAGCTAAACAGCTGGCCTCAGAGCGCTCTAACAGAGGTCTGGGGGGTGGGCGGGGGGGGGGGGACTAAAAACCCCACCAAAAACATTCCCAATAAATAACTCGCGCTACCACAACATAAATCTCAAAAAAAAACAATTGCACTTACTCGAGGTTGACATTACTTCCCTCACTGCGACTGCTACAGCTCGGAACGCCAGCTTTCACAGGCGGTCCCAGCACGATGCTCTACGGAGAGCTCCGCGCCCCGTCGAAACCGGCACTGAATGTCCCGGCCGGGAGCTGGAAGCTGGCCACCTGTCCAGAAGTGCTTGCCGCCGGCACTGTCACCCCTCCGGGGCGTTAACAGCGACGGCAGAAGACCCAAAATCCAGCCCACCGTGTATTTACACCTTATTTCAATTACACATAGCTAACTTAAATCATATAAAATCACAAAAACTTTGTGTTAAATTATTAACTTTAAACATCTCCTGCAATTTGAATTAATGTGCAGAAACTTAGATTGCAAGCTAGCTCATCCCCTTCCCTAAACCCATTTGGCATCTTCAGAATGCAGCACAATCAAAAAGTATGTAAAAGCAGAACTTAGTTCATTGATAGTAAAATGTTGTTTCATTCATTCTAACATTATGGGCCCAAGTTTCGGCCCGCGCCTAGAACGGCACAGCCCTGACTTGGACGCCAGTTTTTCGCGCCAGAAAGTGCGCCTAAAAAATACTTACCTATTCTCCGGCTCCCTGCAGGTCCTCTGGAGCTGGGCGCGGTGCAGCACGAGCTGTGGGGGGCGGAGCCAGGCCCCTGACTGAAAACAGTGCCGGGACCTCTGCACAGGTGTGCATGCACTGTGTGGGAGGGATCCAAAGCACGCAGTCCCTAGCCCTGGCCGAATGGGCTCACTGGGGCTGCGTGGATCAGGCTGCACCTCCCACGCCCAGCTCCTGCTTCCTCCCTTCAGCTGGCTCTCTCAAACAGCAGCCCCCCCCCTCACAGCTCCCCCTCCGACTCCCCCCCCCCCCCACCCAGACCCGACCCCCGCGCCCCCCGTGCCCGACCCAACTCGACTCCCGCTCCCCGCCTCCCCCTCCGCCCCCGGAAAAGACCCAACTCGACCCGACCCCCGTTCCCCCCCCAGACCGGACCCGACCCCCGCTCCCCCCCCACCACCCCCGCCGGACCGGACCGGACCCGACTCGACTCTTGCTCCGACCCCAGGACCCGACCCACTCCCCTCCAGGACCCAGCCCAGCCCCCCCCACCCCCCCAGGACCCGACCCGACCCGAGCCCCAGCCACCTACCTTTAACTCCGGTGCTGGGGGCGGGCCCCGCCCGAAGTCACGGGCCCAGCCAGGCCCGGCCCATTCAGTCTCCCTCCCTCCTCCCTCCTCCCCCCCTCCCTCCCTTCTCCCCCTCCCTCCCTCCCTCTCCCTCCCTCCCTTCTCCCCCTCCCTCCCTCTCCCTCCCTCCCTTCTCCCCCTCCCTCCCTTCTCCCCCTCCCTCCCTCCTTCTCCCCCTCCCTCCACCCCTTCCTCTCCCCCTTCTCCCCTCCCCCTCCCTCTCTCCCCCCTCTCCCTTCCTCCCCCCCTCCCCCTCCCCTCGCTGTCAGAAACACAGACACTGACAGACAGAGAGTGAGAGAGACACACACAGACAGACAGAGAGATAGAGACACTGACAGAGACACACGGGAGGGGGGGGCTCGTCCCAGCACGCTGTTGGAGGACTCCCGGTGCTGCAGTCGGTAAGTAGAAAATGTTTTATTTATTGATTTTTACATTTTTTTTATTTTTTATTAATTTTTTTTGATTGATTTATTGGTTGATTTATTGATGTATTTATCATTTATTATTGATGATGGCTCTTTATTTGTAAAACTGGTGTTTAATGTTTGTAAACTTCCCTTTAAACCCCCTCCCCCCATTCCCTACGCCTGATTTGTAACCTACGCCTGATTTTCTAAGTGTAGCAAGGTTTTTCTGAGCGTACAAAAATCTACACTTACTCCATTCTAAATTAGTTTGGAGTAATTTTTCATTGCCTAAACTTTCAAAACGGGCATAAATGGCCGGACACGCCCCCTTTTGGGCGGGTAGGCCTGCAGCTCTAGGCCGTACAGTGGAGGGAGGGAGGGATCAGGCTGTTAAAAGGTTGGTCGGGGGGTTGGGGGTTGGGGGAGGGAGGGTGTCAGTCAGGGATCGGACCAGACCATTAAAAGCATCGGGGGAGGGGGGGTCGGGCAGACAATTGTGGCGGGGGAGAAAGGATCGGGGCTGGATGATCGGGGTGGTGAAAGGAAGACTGTAGCCACCGGAGGATTGTGTTCGGTCTCAGCAGGGGTTCAGGTCGGGAATCCGATATTTAACAATTTAGCGATCCCCATGCCCCCAGCCCACCCATTTTTTTTAGGTTACAATTCCTCCCTGTATCTTCGGATGATGTCGCCGAGGGGCAGCGTGTAGATGAAAAATCGGAGGGGGCCAAGGATAGATCCTTGGGGGACACCAGAGGTAACGATGCGGGAGCGGGAAGAGAAGTGATTCTCTGGCTACGATTAAATAAATAAGAATGGAACCAGTGCAGTCCCACCCAGCTGGACGACGGTGAAGAGGTGTTGGAGGAGGATGGAGTGGTCAACCTCAAACATTATTATTTATTGAATGGATGAACCTTTGGATATTAATCTTGACAATGCTATTGCTAATTGCTTGTCCCAGGTGTAGAAGAATTTAATATATTATACACAATTACAATTTTCAGCATTTGCTGCCTCTGATGTGCTACATTATTGCTTTCAAACAATGCTTTGCTTTTAGTGATCTTACGAACGGTGCTCTTTAAAAATGACTTTATCTAACTTTACTCAGTTATTCAGCTTTTCCTCTATAAATTATATTATTTTATGCTCCAAGCCAATTTTGACATATATCATTGCCTCGAGTGCCAGCCGTGGCTCAGTGGGTAGCACCCTCGCCTCGGAGTCAGAAGGTTGTGGGCTCAAGTCCCACTCCAGAGACTTGAGCACATAACTCTAGGCTGACACTCCTGTGCAGTGCTAAGGCAATGCTGCACTGCCAGAGGTGCTGTCTTGCAGATGAGGCGTTAAACCATCTCAGATGAACATAAAAGATTCCATGGCACTGTTTCAAAGAAGTGCAGTGTAGTCATCCCTGTGTCCTGAACAATTTAACCCTCAATTAACATAACAAAAATGGATTATCTGATCATTATCACGTTGCTATTTGTGGGAGCTTGCTGTATGCAAATTGGCTGTCGCATTTCCTACATTACAACAGTGACTCCACTCCAAAAAGTATTTATTTGGCTGTGAAGTGCTTTGGGGTGACTGGTAGTCGTGAAAGGTGCTATATAAATGCAAGTCTTACTTTCTTTTCCTTCATTGCAAAAATATGAAACTGATTAAACAGTTTATATTGAAATATTAAGAAAAAGTAAGTCTGGTAAATGATTGGAAGTAAAAACTCAATATACTTGTTTTTAAGACCATTGAATCTTGGGTAGACAACATCATCATTCCATTCATAGTTTGTGAGTTTGTGATTTGCTGTCATGCTATCGAAAGCATTGATCAGGTGGATGCACAGGCAGGGGTCAACATTTTCTGGGAAATCCAGCCCACCATGTATTTACATCTTATTTCAATTACACATAGCTAATTTAAATCATATAAATTTCAAAAGGGGTCAACATTTTCTGGGAAGTATTTACCACCTGCTGGTCTGTACTGAGACCAGTTTGTGTAGTAACAAATCAGTTTGAAGGAGAAGGCTAAAATGAGAAAAGTAGAAAAGTGTTAAAATAATTTTTTGAACATTTTTTTTGGAATGAAAAGTTTACGTCATCTCAATGCATTATAGATCCTGATATGGTGAAGCTCCTCTTATAGGAGCCAAGTTTCGGCCTGAGTTGCTCCTGTTTTTAGGAGCAACTTCTTTAGAATGGAGTATCTTAGAAATTGCAATTCTCGGCATTTAGCTTGCTCCAGTTCTAGTCAGTTAGGACAGTTTCAGTTTGGAACAGATTTCTTTTTTCTGGCTGGCTGCGGATGGGAAACCGAGGCCTCACATGCAAACCAGGCCCTGCCGTTAAAGTCGCAAGGGCTGACGGGGAGCCCGGCCTCCAACCCGCCCTCCTTCTTAAAATCAAGCCCACAGCGCCTGTTTCCACATGTGCGCTGATGACATCCAGCTCTACCTCACCACCACTTCTCTTGACCCCTCCACTGTCTCTAAATTTTCAAATTGCTTGTCTAACATCCAGTACTGGATGAGCAGAAATTTCCTCCAATTACATATTGGGAAGACCAAAGTCATTGTCTTCGGTCCCCGCCACAAACTCCGTTCCCTAGCCACTGACTCTATCCCTTTCCCTAGCATCTGTCTGAGGCTGAACCACACTGTTTGCAAACTTAGCATCATATTTGACCCTGAAACCACATATCCGCGCCATAACGAAGACCGCCTATTTTCACCTCTTTAACATTGTCCAATTCCTCCCCTGCCTCAGCTCATCTGCTACTGAAATCTTTGTTACCTCTAGACTTGACTATTCCAATGCACTCCAGGCTGGCCTCCCAGTTCAATGCTCCATAAACTTGAGGTCATCCAAAACTCAGCTGCCCATGTCCTAACTTGCACCAAGACCCATTCACCCATCGCCCCTGTGCTCGCTGATCTACATTAGCTCCCGGTTAAGCAACGCCTCAATTCTAAAATTCTCATCCCTGTTTTCAAATCCTTCCATGGCCTCACCCCTGTAATCTCCTTCAGCCCCACAACCCCGGCCCCCCCACCCCCCCGATCCCCCGAGATATCTGCGCTCCTCCAATTCTGGCCCCTTGAGCATCCCCGATTTTAATCTCTCAGCCATTGATGGCCGTGCCTTCAGCTGCCTAGGCCCTAAGCTCTGGAATTCTCTCCCTAAACTTCTCTATCTCTCTTTCCTCCTTTAAGACGCTCCTTAAAATTTACCTCTTTAACCAAGCTTTTAGTCATCTGCCCAAATTACTCCTTATGTGGCTCGTTGTCAAATTTTGTTTTATAACACTCTTGTGAAGTGCCCTGGGACAGTTTGCTACATTAAAGGCGATATATAAATGCAAGTTTTTGTTGTTGTTGAGTAGCAGCCTAGAAATTATTAGCAATATTGGTACTGTATACAAATGCTTCATGAGTTTGCATGACAGTACTTTATTTTAATGGATGAGCCTCATAATTGCACACTAATTTCTAAGCTAGTATGTTGATTTTTTTAATATTTTAGGCAGAGTTTTCCACATCTGCACTCACCAGTCCACCATTTGCTGCTGATTAAAATGAATGGATGTAACTTCTCAGGGTGGTGGAGGCAGAAGTGCCAATTTACATGGGATTCCTTTGTAGAGTAATGTAACAAGACAAATTAAGGTTGCAATATTTTTTAGCATTAACCTTTATGCTTGTTTCTCACAGAAATAAGAACCTGAAGACATTACTGGCTATAGGAGGTTGGAATTTTGGAAGTCAAAAGTAAGGTTTGAAACCCTTAGCGTGAATAGAATTAGTACATTCTTTCTCGTAGGCTGAGGGTAAATTTGCTGATTGTGCAGCACCCATTGGGAATGCATACTAGAAAACTGTACTCATGCAGTCCACCATTTTCTATCTGAGATGGAACGAAAAACATAGAATCATAGAAGTTTACAACACAGAAGGTGGCCCTTTGGCCCATCATGTCCGTGCTAGCCAACAAAGAGCTATCCAGCCTAATCCCACTCTCCAGCTCTTGGTCCGTAGCCTTGTAGGTTACAGCACTTCAAGTGCAAATCATGGGCTATGCACACACAGGATGACCCAATATACTGTCCCAGCAGACAAGGTTCCACACAAGGACCAACATTCATAAAAGTTAGCATGTGTTGTCGTTAGCCCGGAAATAGAACCACACAAATTTTAAAAAGCAATTACAAACGATTAACTTGTTCCATTTTGCACAATTTGTGCTCTTTTTAAGTGATGGAGGATCTAAAAAAAAGTGCAGTGTATTACAATTACATTTGTATATTATATCATATATATGCACTACTGTATTTACATAATAGGCAGCACTTTCATAGAATCATAGAAACCTACAGCACAGAAGGAGGCCATTTGGCCGATCGTGGCTGTGCTGGCTCTTTGAGAGAGCAGTTGTGCTTAGTCCCACACCTCCGCTATTTTATATTTCATTACGAGTATGAAAAATAATACTGGGTAAAAATACAGATAAATCCCTGTTGCTGTCGAGTTTAGGCCTTCAGGTATATGAAGAGACAGTGATTGGCACAAATAAAGTACAGTCTGAGATCACATTAGACAAAGGTTCAGGATGCAAGTGCGGACCATATTCTCATGATGTATGTAAAGTCCTGTCCCCTCAGTACAGATTCACACGAGGCATGTAGTGAAGTCAAGGTCACTCTGGACCTGCACCTTTATTTCACAGCTCTGGAATGCTGCACTTGCCTGAGACCTGCCCTTCTATACCTGTCCCTTGCAAGTGCACCCCTGGTGGTAAGGTATGCTGGTGATTACAGGTCATATCTTATTACAGTCATGTACAGCATGTTAGGATACAGTTATATATAATAATGTAAGATACATGACATCACCCTCCCCCAAGGTCTTACTGTCTTTATAGGTTCAGTCTCTCAGGTGGTCTACGCTCTCGCGTGGAGCATCTGAGTTGTGGTTCAGTTGTTTGCCTTGGTGTCTGTTTTTCTTTGGGTGTGGTTGCTGGTATTTCGCCTGGGCTGTCTGTTTCGATTGGTGTGATTGTTGTTGACTCACCTGGGCTGTCTGTTGGGATTGCCCTTTCCTCAGGTTGTTCCCTCTGTCTGTCCACCAGGTGTGGTGCGAGTTCCACATTGTAGTCTGCCTCTGGTTCTGCAGTGTTGTTGGTTAATCTGCTTTTGACTTGGTCTACATGCCTCTGGCAGGTTTTGCCATTGTCCATTTGTACTACCAGTAGCCTGTTTCCTTCCTTGCCCATTACTGTCCCTGCAAGCCATTTGGGACCCCTGCCATAGTTTAGTACAAACACTTTGTCCCCTATCTCATTCCATCTCCCCCTCGAATTTCTGTCATAGTCATCAGTCAGCCTATGGCGCTTTGCCTCAACGATTTCGTGCATGTCTGGGAGTATTAATGAGAGCCTTGTTTTTAAAGTCCTTTTCATCAACAGTTGCGCGGGGGGATCCCAGTCAATGAGTGTGGGCGAGATCTGTATGCCAGCAGCAGTCGTGACAGGCGACCCTGTAGCGTGGGACCTTGGATTTTAAGCATGCCTTGTTTAATGATTTGCACTGGCCATTGGAGGCCGGCTTGAACGGTGCCGCTTGACGTGATTTATGCCGTGGTCAATTATAAAGTCTTGGAATTCTGCGCTGGTGAAGCACGGACCATTGTCACTGACCAATATGTCAGGGATTCCGTGCATTGCAAACATGGTTGCGAGGCTCTCCACAGTGGTGGAGGTTGTGCTCGAGTTTAAAATGGTGCTTTCGATCCACTTTGAAAATGCATCTACAACTACAAGGAACATTTTGCCCATGAATGGGCCTGCATAGTCTACGTGTACCTGCGACCACGGTTTGGTAGGCCAGGGCCAGGGGCTCAGTGGAGCCTCCCTGGGGGCATTGCTGAGTTGGGCACAGGTCTGCTTCAATACCAGGCCACCAGACGTGGGATCTGGCTATGGCCTTCATGAGAACGATCCCCGGGTGCTCGCGGTGGAGCTCCCAGACAAATGCCTCTCTGCCTCGCAGAGGCATGACTACTCGGCTGCCCCACATCAGGCAGTCTGCTTGTAGTGATAGCTCATGCATGCATTGTGAAAGGGTTTTAATTCCTCGGGGCAGGCATCGCGAGCCTCTGCCCAGTCACCGGTTAGGACACATCTTTTTACTAAGGTTAACGTGGGGTCAATGGCCGTCCAGGCTCTGATTTGGCGAGACGTCATGGGCGAACCTGTGGACTCAAAGGCATTGATTGCCATGACCATCTCACAGTCCTGTTCATCAGACCCTTCCATGGTCGCCAGGGGTAGCCTGCTGAGCGCGTCGGCACAGTTGTCTTGTGTCTGGTCTGTGCCTTATGGTATAGTCGTAGGACGCCAGCATGAGTGCCCACCATTGAATTCGCGTCGAGGCGTTGGCGATTATTTCCTTGCTCTCGGATAGGAGGGACATGAGGGGCTTGTGATCAGTTTCTAACGTGAACTTGGTCCTGAAAAGGTATTGGTGCATCTTTTTGACACCGTACACGCACGCGAGCGCCTCCTTCTCTGCCATTCCATACCCGCGCTCCGCCCGCGAAAGTGACCTGGATGCATAAGCTATGGGTTGTAATTTGCCCGCACTATTGACATGTTGCAAAACGCACCCGACCCCATACGCTGATGCATCGCATGTGAGAACTAGCTTTTTACCTGGGTCAAAGAAAGTCAAAACACTGTTGGAACACAGAAGGTTGCGTGCCTTATTGAAGGCGCGTTCCTGGGCGTCCCCCCCAAAACCAATGGCACCCCTTTCTGAGTAGCATGTGGAGAGGCTCCAGCAGCGTGTTTAAGTTCTGCATAAAGTTCCCAATGTAATTGAGTAGCCCGAGAAAGACGCGCAGTTCTGAGACATTCCAGGGCCTGGGTGCCAGGCGAATTGCTTCTGTTTTGGATTCTGTTGGGCGGATTCCATCAGCGGCAATCCTTCTGCCCAAAAATTCAACCTTGTGCGCGAGAAACAGGCACTTGGATTTCTTGACTCGTAGGCCTACCCGATCCAACCGCTTTAGTACTTCCTCCAAATTACGGAGATGGGAGTCGGTGTCCCTGCCCGTTATAAGTATGTCGTCTTGAAATACAACCATCCCCGGGATGGACTTGAGCAGACTCTCCATGTTGCACTGGAATATGGCAGCTGCCGACCTGATGCCGAATGGGCATCGATTGTACATGAAAAGGCCTCGATGTGTGTTGATGGTGGTGAGTAGCTTGGATTCCTCGGTCAATTCTTGCGTCATATACGCAGATGTGAGGTCTAATTTTGAGAAAAGTTTACCTCCAGCCAATGTGGCAAATAAGTCCTCCGCTCTGGGCAGCGGGTACTGGTCCTGTAGGGAGACTCTGTTTATGGTAGATTTGTAGTCCCCACAGATTCGTACGGATCCATCAGGCTTCATGACTGGGACGATGGGACTTGCCCAGTCGCTAAATTCCACAGGTGATATAATGCCTTCCCGCAGAAGCCTGTCTAGTTCGTGTTCAATCTTTTCCCTCATCACATAGGTACAGCTCTGGCCTTGTGATGGACCGGTCTAGCATCCTGTGTGATATAGATTTTGACTTTGGCCTCTTTGAAAGTGCCCACACCTGGCTGAAAGAGATGTTCAAATCGCTTTATAACTGTTGAGCAGGAGGTCCGTTCCTCTAATGACATGGCATGGACATCATCCCATTTCCAGTTTAGTTTTGCCAGCCAGCTTCTCCCCAGCAGTGCTGGGGGGTCTCCGGGGACAATCCACAGGGGAAGTCGGTTCAATGTCCCTTTGTGTGTGACAGAGAGCATGGCGCTGCCGAGGACTGGTACGATTTCTTTGGTATAGGTCCTTAGTGTGGTGTCGACCCTTGTGAGTTTTGGTCTGTCTCTTTTATGCCACAGTTGTTCAAATTGTTGAGCGCCCATGAGAGATTGACTTGCTCCCATATCCAGCTCCATGTTGACAGATATCCCGTTGAGTAGGGCCCTCATCATTATAGGAGGTGTCCTGTTGTAGGAGCAGTGGCCATTGATCGTGTTGACCCGCTGTACACCGGTGTCCTGGGTACTGTCCCCACCATCTTCTGGTCCGCTTTCCGATCCATCCGATTCGTTTACCAGCCGAGCTGCCGTATTTTTGCACATGCGGGCCAAATGCCCTGTATATTCACAATTTCTGCAAACAGCCTGCTGAAATCGACATCCCATTGCCGAGTGCCCACCCCCACACCTCCAGGACAGACCTGTTCCATTGTTCAAAGAGTTTCCAAAGAATGAGCTGCGTCTGGCTGATCTCTCTTGAGCTTCTCTCAGTTTGTAGTTGATTGCTCGCATTGTGGGTTGATGAGGTGTGAACGGCCGTTCCTGTGGCACTTGATGGCTTCTGCCTGCTATCGAGAACCTGTTCTCCTGGTTTTGTCTGTGTGTGGGAGTAGCAGCTTGTTTAGTGCTGTGAACTTCTTGTTCCAATATTTCGTTAGTTGTCGTACCTGCATTGTAAATCAACCTCGTTTCTTCTTCCCCTACCAAGAATGTCTGTGCATCCAGTGCTGCTGCCTCTAAGGTCAGGTTCTTGGTCTCTATGATCTTTCGGAATATGCCTGCGTGGCCTATTCCTTCAATGAAAATGTCTCTTAGCATTTCTCTCCTCAGTTCATCGGAGAACTCACATAAACTAGCTAACCTCCGAAGTTCCGCCACGAAGTCGGGTATGCTCTGGCCCACACAGCGTCTGTAGTTGTAGAACCTGTGTCTGGCCATGTGTAGGCTGCTCGCTGGCTTCAGGTGGTCTCTTACCAGTGTGCTCAATTCTTCAAACGACTTGCTTGCTGGTTTCTCGGGTGCCAACAGATCCTTCATTAAAGCGTATGTTTTCGAGCCACAGCTGGTCAAGAGATGGGCTCTTCTCCTGTCTGCCTTATCGTCGCCTAACCAGTCTTTGGTTACAAAGCTTTGCTGGAGCCTTTCTATAAAGTCCTCCCAATTGTTTCCCGCATTGTACTTTTTATCTGATCCGTTGTTCGCCATTCTGTGGATTCTGTAATCCCGTAACTCGTCGCCACTGTAAAGTCCTGTCCCCTCAGTACAGATTCACACGAGGCATGTAGTGAAGTCAAGGTCACTCTGGACCTACACCTTTATTTCACAGCTCTGGAATGCTGCACTTGCCTGAGACCTGCCCTTATATACCTGTCTCTTGCAAGTGCACCCCTGGTGGTAAGGTATGCTGGTGGTGACAGGTCATATCTTATTACAGTCATGTATAGCATGTTTGGATACAGTTATATATAATAATGTAAGATACATGACAATGTATTAAGGTGATTTGATGACTGGTTAATGCAGCTCACAAAGTCTTCTGGCCAATACCAGAGCAAAGGGAAAAGCAAAGTCATTTCCAAGACAGCTGCATGTGATCCACATATTTATAGGCCCGAAGTAGGGTCTACATCCACTTATGAAATATGCTGGTACCAAGAGCTGGAATTCCTCCCCCACCTTAAGTTATTATCTGAGAGAGCAGGCAGACAAACCTCTGCAGCCATTGGTGGTCATCCAGATGTAGAAGGAAAGACTTGTATTTATATAGCAACTTTCATGAACTCATGACATCCCAAAGTGATTTACAGCCAATTAAGTACATTTGGAGTGTAGTCACTGATTTAATGTAGGGAGCCAACTTGCGCACAGCAAGCACCCACAAACAGCAATATGATAGTAACCAGATAATGTTTTTTTTATGTTGATTGAGGGACAAATATTGGCCAGGACACTGGGGTTAACTCCCCTGCTCTTGTTAAAAATAGTTCCATGGGATCCTTTACACCCCAGGAGTGCAGACGGGGCCTCGGTTTAACGTCTCATCCGAAAGACGGCACCTCCGACAGTGCAGCACACCTTCAGTACGACACTGAAGTGTCAGCCTAGATTTTAGTCTTTAAATCTCTGGAGTGGGACGTGAACACACAACCTTCTGACTCACTGAGACACAGCTGACACTGTAGGTTGTGTTAAGAAAATTAAAAACACATGCGGCTAGAAATTGGCCTCCTTAGCGCCTCCCATTATCGCCTCCAGGGGTCGATAATGGGGCGCTAACAACTTACCGACCGAGCGTGGACAAATGAACGACTCCCGCTAACTTGGTCGAGAGGTTTACGGCGACAGTAACACATTGCGCCACGATCACCTGCCCCCGGAGATCGTGACGTCATCGCCATGCGCATTGTCCAGGTGGCGTCCTGGACACGAACTTCGGTTCCGACCCCCTGCAGCATTGCCAGGCGAAAACACCGACAGCTGCAGGAGATGTTGATCAGGAGGCCAGGCGCTTTGGGGGTGCAAGTTAAAGGGGATATTGGTGTGGTAAGTACAAAAATTGTTCAAATGCTTATTTTCAATTTTTTAGATTTCTCTTCTGCCGCGATCGATCGGCCTGGCACTCTACTGGGGTTGATCGGGGCTGCCGCCCAGGACCAGCTCACTGGTCCCAATGCAAAGCCTGCAGTGATGGACCTTCCTTTTAAGGGAGGGAAGGAGCCTTGGATATTGGCAGCACTGCACAGGACATTGTGCAACGCTGCTCAACTACCGCCCCGCCTGTGGCCTTTACCGCTCCAGAAAGGAACTGGGGCGCTTGATTTAGTGCTCCACCTCCTTCCTGGAGCACTAACACCAAATTTGCAGAAAGCTGAGAATCATTAGCACCTGGCATTAATTTTTCCAGCTTTCAAAAGTTAGCATCCCAAAGGGGCGCGCCCGAATTTCTCCCCCATGTGAACTTATAATTGTCAATTTCATGTTAATGGGTTTCTTTTAAATGGATTCTTTCCTTCTTTAAAATAGCAGACATCGTTCCTCCTGTTGGCAGGGCCCAACAATGTGAAACCGCCGCTAACCCACTGCAATTTCCTCCAAGAACCCTCATTAGCCATGCAGGGCAGCTTGGTAACCAGAAAACTATCCTTCCTTGAGTTACCACTATGGTTCTGGGTACAGCCTTTGAAAGGGCAACGTCACTTTTCAGCAAGAGAGCAGAAGCAGCAGGAACCTCAGGGGTGCCAGGAACTGGAATGGCTCCCAGCTTTTCCATTAAGTCAATGATGCTGCTGCTGGCTGGAGGAAGAACAGATTGATGGGCACTGAGTCCCCGCAAGAAAATGGTGCAGGGAGTTGGCAGAGGCAGTGTTGAGTTTCTGGGTCTTCGCCAATTAACCCTTTCACTCCTAAGTTCCAAAAGATTCAACTTTACCCATATTGGTGACAGTGATTATATTTTATTCAGTGTAAGTGAGACTTGATACATTACAGCATCTGAGCAGGAGTTAAACGAGGCGCAATCAAGATTTATATTACCCGTTACGTTCTGGGTAGAAGATGCATTCTCCATGGGTCAGCCCTGGCCTCTGGGCTCCCTCGTCTGCCTGATGTGACACCTATGGGTCCTCCGCCAACCCGAATCCCTCCCCTGCTCGTCTAGTGGTTGTTCCGAAGCTCTCTTCTGCCGAATGCCTCTACAACCTAAGTGTCTGAGACCTTCTTATACCCTCACTCTCATTCAATTCCTATGGAGTCCTCCTGAACTAATCACTGGCCTACACCCCAAACACAAAAAGCCAATAATAAAGAAGTTATATCCACAACACCTTGGCTTAAGCAGGCTCTAGTTTTATAATAATCTTATATCATCTGCTTATTGACCATCAAAACTCATATCTGGGGTAGTTATGGGAATACAAATGGAACATGTCTCCACAGTGTCCTTGCTGTTTCTGTGAGAGGCCTATGTTATAATTCAGGTATCAATACAATCCATGATGATCTTACAGTCGCTTTGGTTCTTATCTAATTCCCTGGATTCCCATTAATTCCTCTAGTTTGATTCCCACAGACAAGCAGTTTGTTTTGTTCTGCCAGGAAAATATCTTTAATTTGCTAAGCAAGGCCCAGCACCTTGGTTTTTTCCATTTAAAATCTAATCGGGCCTACCCAGTATGTAATACACTAGTTAAAAAGCGTGATTATTCCAGAATCGCCATACATCGCATAACAGTTACACAATACAAACTTGAACCTATAACTAATAATACTTATTTCATTTAGTCCATGTTAGTAGGGAGAATCCGAAATGGAGATTTCCCCAGGATTCTCACAGCAGTCAGTGAGAATCCCACCTAAGAGCTGAAGGACCCTTGTAGAAGTTTTAGAAAGTGAGAGACTTTGTGAGGGAGTGTGGGGAAAGAACAGGCTGGTATGGTGACTTTATATGGTGATTCAATGTTTATTTATTGCCAGTTCTGGACTATCAGTTGTCCTGTACTCACTCTGAAAGCTGGCTGTCCTGTTCCACATGCTCTCCTCCGTGTGTTATAGGGATGCCCAAGTAAGGCGTTCTTGATCTGGACATTGATCTAGGTTGATTCTGGACATGAGGGGGTTGACTTATGAGATAGGTTGAGTAGGCTGGGCCTTTACACATTGGAGTTCAGAAGAATGAGAGGTGATTTTATCGAAACATATAAATAGAGGGGGCTCGACAAGGTGGATGCAGGGTGGATATTTCCACTCATAGGGGAAACTAAATCTATGGGACATAGGGCTAGAACCTCCACTTTAGTGCTTATTTCCGGCGTGGGCGGTAAAAAAGGGTTTTCAGATCACCGGCTTCTCGGCCATTCTCAAAGCACCTAGTCTCCATTTTTGAAAATGGGCGTTACCACAAGCGATATGAAATGGGCGGTAGCGTTAAATTTTTTTGACCTTCTGCTGTAAAGTGTGGCCGTCATTAGCAACGGCATGGCAACGCTCAATTCCCACGATTCAAGGGTCATCATGACATACGCAGAAGAGGAGACAGAGAGAAAGGGAGCTCAGAGGGACTGAAGGCATGTCTGGGTGTGATGTGGCTGCTTTGGGAGGAAGGAGGGAGACTTTAGAGCTTCTCAGCAAGTAGGCAAACAAAAATTAGCTGTTACCAGCCACATATTTGCCTGAATTTGACCTATAATGGAGAGGGAGGAGGAGTCATCACAGCATGCTGTAGAGACTGATGCTGGAGAGAGCAGTGAGGTGGGAGAGGAGCACATTGGAGGCCGCAAAAGAGCCAGGAGGTTCTCAGACGAGGCAAATGCCTCCCTCCTGCAGGAGGTCGAGTCACGCTGGGGTGATTTGACACAGGGAGGCCGTGGGAAGCCCACCCCAAAGGCCTACCAGGGGATATGGACCGAGATAGCAGAGGTGGCCTTGTCGGCGACCAACGAGGTGCGTGAGGGCAACCAATGCCGCAAACAATGGAACAACCTTGTGGGAGCCGCAAGAGTAAGTATTACATTGATTTACATGTACTTATTTATTTATATAAGTTTGATTTGTAACAGTCATGAGTGACTATCATCAGATGTGAGGTCTTTCACTTTGACCGGGAATGTTTTACTCAAAGCCTGCAGTCACGGTGTACGTCTTTAGGTAAAGAATGATAATTTTCATAATAATCATGATTACATCTGTCAGTTACGTGTTGTATCAGTCTCTGTGACAGTACCTAGCAATGATGGTCATGAAATGTGATGTCTGCGATGATTTTGAGAGTGGTGGTGCTTTTGTCCTGCATATGCTGTGTGTAGCACTGGACTCACCTCGTCACCCTAGCACCCCGCTCTCCTCTAATAACTTCATTTGTGTTTTGCAGCTCAGCCAGCAGTGCGTCCCAAGCAAGACCACAGAGGCCAGAAGCTGGGGGCGCGGGGCCCGACTCTCTGGACGACCCAACATCTGGTGCTGAGGAGCTCTGATTCTCGCCCGTCAATCTGCTGGGTCTGTTCTCTACGGGTGAGAGCGTGGACTTTGAGGAACTTGCATCGCCACGTTCCAGAAGCCATTCCACCCCAAGGCCATCTAGTGGTCCTCCAGTCATTCCCGCCTCCACTCTGGAGGTACCAGCCCCAAGCACCTCGCCACAGGGCACCCCATTTGTCACCAGGATGGCGCCGACCCCGCGGAGGTCTCATGGACGTAGCAGGTCTGTTCCAGGAGTGCCACGAGAGCGGAGAGATGGTACAGTTGTCCAGGAGGACTGTAGACATTGGTGACTAGCTCATCGAAGCATTGGGGTGCATATCCCAACAGCTGCCCACCATGAGCAAGTACATTCCGCGGATGGCGGAGGCCCTGGATGCAATAGCCAGGAACACTGCTGCCACAGACCTCCCAGTGGTACCCTAAGTTCCGCACCACCACTGCGAATGACAGATGAGAGCAAGGACCAAGATCCTGCTTCTGCATCAGAGAATGTTGCCCCCTCGACAACCCCGCTCCCGTACCCGTGCAATGACCGCATCTGCCTTCATCCCCCCGCAATGAGGCACTGCCTGAGGAGCTCCTCGGCCAGGCACCGTGAAGCGAGGAGGGGAAGGGGTAGAGGTGGGGAGAAGAAGGAGAGGGGGGAAGGAAAGTGAGGTGCATGTCCGCAGGTGATGGCTGTGTTATATCTCCATCTGGGTGTATGCAATTTGTTGTAATGTATGGGGGCTGGGGATCACCCTCCTGCTTTGTTTTGTATTCTGTGTTGCTGGACATGTTGAACATTTGATTGATGTCAATGGTGGGAAAAGTGGGGTGTGGGCCGTGGTTGGGTGTTACTGCCTGTGATACTTATGATTTGAGACGAATGTTGGTATGAATTTTTTTTTATTGAACATAATCTTGTTGCGCATTGTCTCAGATAGCTGCACCATTACACACTGGTGATTCCTTAACATGAAAGGGTTAAATACAACTTAACATCAATCAACGTAAACTTTAACTGGCACCAAGGTGATGGGCATCATTGATGTCTGAGCTGCACACACACAGCAGTGTGTCAGCATTGTCACTCACACCAACGCTCTTTCAGGCAAATCGTTCAGATATCAGCTCCTCACGTAAGAGTCTTACAGCTATGTAGCCACCATGGGCCCTTTTCTGTGATTTTGAGGGGGTCGTGGGCATAGCCAGCCTGATTGTCTGGCATTATGTCAGCATCCAGCCCCTCATCGTCCTCTTCCTCTCTCCTGAGGTGGAGCATCAGTGCCTTCTGACAATTCTTGGCCCCTCATGATAGCCAGGTTGTGCAGCATCGAGCACATGACCATGAATTTACCTACTTGCTCAGGGTTGTATTGTAACTCTCCTCCTGAGTGGTCAAGACATCTGAAGTGCTGCTTAAGCATTGAAAGTATAATAGCAATTGATCAGAAGCAGTGATTTCCTCACTAAAATACACCTGGAGTAAAGCCCCATTAGTACAGAGTCTGAAAATATGTCTGTTGAAATGTTCACTTTACCTGAGAAGAACTCCAGAGTCAATGCACACTTCTCCGAAGTTGAGGCAGCCTTTTGAATGAAGCGACCTGCGATTTTAAAAATGCCAGCCACACCACTGGCGTTCGTTCAGAACAGTTCCACTTTTTCTGGTGTTTTTTTGGGCGAGCGATATTGTGGGTGATATGTGTGCGAGGTGCTGAAAGTGACGGTGGGCGATCTCCTGGGTGTTAGTTTCGCCAAATGTGCTCTTTACGACAAAAAAAAGTGGGCAGGTGGTATTATTGAATCTCGGAGTTAATTCCGTGCGGAAAGTAACATTGGGCGATATTATGGGCGTTGATTTCGCCCATTTTGATGATTCCGCCCAAAAAAACTGGGCGGACGATAATATTTTTTCCCGGTATTAAGCACAGGTGGAAAATAACGCTCGCCGATAAGTTTCCTAAAAATGCCCATCAGTTTCCATTTTGTGCCAAAATGGGCGCTATATGGGCATTATACGTCATTTCAGCAGTTAAGTGGGCGTTAAGCATGCAAAAAAAGTGGAGGTTCTATCCCATAGTCTCAGAATAAGGGGCCGCCCATTTAAAACTGAGATGAAGAAAAATTTATTTTCTCAGAGGGTTGTAAATCTATGGAATTCTCTGCCCCAGAGAGCTGTGGAGGCTGGGTCATTGAATATATTTAAAGCGGAGATAGACAGATTTTTGAGCGGTAAGGGAAGAAAGGGTTATGGGGAGCAGGCAGGGAAGTGGAGCTGAGTCCATGATCAGATCAGCCATGATCTTATTAAATGGCGGAGTAGGCTCGAGGGGCCAGGTGGCCTACTCCTGCTCCTATTTCTTTTGTTCTTATGATTTGTAAACTCCGGTGAGCGATTGTCAATATGCAAGGAACAGATTTCTTTGGTGATGCCTAACTCTAAGAGCATTTTCCATGCCTTCATCTTCTTCCTCTTCATAACTTCAAAACAAAGGTATTTCCATTGAGAACTTCATATCTAGAATGTAATGCAGTACTTTGAGCAGAGCTGAGTAAAAGTAACAGTAAAAGTCTTGGCAACCCCCTGACTCAAATACTGAAGAATAATTGCTATGTAGGCAAAGAACCACCAAGTGGCAGCATGCAACAGATCCTCCCTAGTGTGGTATCTGCCTCAGATATATGTTGCAGTAGCTTTTATTATCACTGATATAGCGGCAGTAATTATTTGGGGCAGGTTGAAGGTAGAAATGGAGGGCACTGGGGTTAGCCACAACCCCCTTGACTTGGCAGAGATAAAATACTGCGGAAGCTGTAAATCTGAAATATAAACAGAAAATGCTGGAAATACTCAACAGGTCAGGCAGCATCTGTGGGGAGAGAAACAATTCACGTTTCAGGTCGGTGACCTTTCGTCAGAACTAGAAAATGTGGCGGAGTCGGCTTCAGGCGGGCCTTAAAGGTAACTGGTGGCTTTTTGGGAAGAGGATGCAGGTGTAACTTTTTTGGTGGTTGATATGAGGCAATTGCCTTTAAGAATGCATCATTCTCTGTTTACCATCTCAAATACCCCTCAAAATGAGTTGTAATCCAGAGGAGAATTCAATTCCATATCTCACAGAGCAATTTCAACCCCCATAATGAAGGACTGAAGTGGTAGGTGTAATGCAGGCACTCGTGAGTATGCTCACAGGTTTGTAGAGCTGTTGAGTTGGGAGTGGCTTAGCCAGTGATGTAATGTTCACAAGACTCAATAAAACCTTAGCCAGTTGGGTTGAGGGGATCCCCGATGAGGTATGCAGTTGTGAGCCTGGTGGATGAACAGGTAATGTGTAGTGTGATTGTTAATAAACCAATTAGTTCTTAATAGCCATGTGTTGCTATGATTGCTTAAGCAAAGAACCCATGAAGCCAATACATTACAGTAGAAGATAGATTTTACATCTGTGATTCCTTGCAATGCAGCCTCTTAAGTCACCGGTCAGGTACTTTTCATGAAAATATAAGGGTGAGCGAAGCGGTTGAACTCTCATGCTGGGAGAAATCTCCTCTGTACATTATGTGTAGCAAAATCCTGAATACTTTTCCAATAGAACAGATTTATCATTACATTACACACAACATGCAGATGGAATCTTCCCCTATACGTCCTGGGTGCTGGTTATATATTGATTGTCACATGCTCACAAGTGTTTGACTAAGGGAAAATCCAAAACTAGAGAGAGAAAAACTGTTCCCATTGGCGGAAGGGTCGCGAACCAGAGGACACAGATTCAAGGTGATTGGCAGAAGGTCCAAAGGCGACATGAGGAAAACATTTTTTATGCAAAGAGTGGTTAGGATGTGCAATGCACTGCCTGAAAGGGTGGTGGAGGCAGATTCAATCGTGGCTTTCAAAAAGGAATTGGATAAGTATCTGAAGGAAAAAGATTTGCAGTGCTACGGGGAAAGGGCGGGGGTATGGGACCAGCTAACCTGCTCTTGCAGAGAGCTGGCACGGGCTCACTGGGCTGAATGGCCTCCTACTGTGCTGCAATGATTCTATTCTATTCTAAAATGAGGGGGGTGGGTAATAATATTTTCAAAATTAAAAATACTTTTACCTACTTTACATATATTGTCCAATTCATGTTCCCTGGTGTAATTTATGCACCTGAGAGTATGGGGTTTGTAGAGCTGGCTTAGCCAGTCACGTGATGTTCACAAGACTCAATAAAACCCCAGTCAGTTGGGTCTAGGTCATCCACAATGAGGTATGCAGTTGTGTGCCTAGTGGATGAACTGGTAGTGTGTAGTGTGGTTGTTAAACCTTTGTTAATAAACCAACTAGTTCTTAATAGCAATGTGTTGCTATGAATTCTTAAGCAAAGAACCCATGAAGCAAATACAGTACACCTGGGAGCACAGGATTTAACCACAAGTTGCCAGCCCTAATATGTCACTGCCCCAAATAAGAAGCAGCAAATCATATCAGATCACTTAAATGGGAAATTCAGAATATCATCACTGGAGCGGTTAATCAAACAGGTGAAAGCACCTTAATTGTCACAGGAGAGATCAATTTATATAACATCCATTCTAATTATAATTCTTTTAAATATAATAATTTTCCCCTTATTTCCTTGGTTCAGGTTTAGCAGCATGGTTTCTTCTGTTGCAAACCGTAAAACATTCATTGATTCATCAATTAAATTCCTGCAGAAATACGGGTTTGATGGTTTGGATCTGGATTGGGAGTACCCTGGATCTAGAGGAAGTCCACCAGAAGATAAATGTTTCACAGTCCTCACTAGGGTAATGTGCCAGTTTAGAAACATAGAAAATAGGAGCAGTAGTAGACCATTCGGCCCTTCGAGTCTGCACCGTCATTCAATATGATCATGGCTGATCCTCTATCTCAACACCATATTCCCGCTTTTTCCCCATAGCCCTTGATGTCTTTTTTGTCTAGAAATCTATCTATTTTCTTCTTAAATATATTCAGTGACTTGGCCTCCACAGCCTTCTGTGGTAGACAATTCCACAGGTTCACCACCCTCGGAGAGAAAAATTTCTCCTCATCTCAGTCCTAAATTTCCTACCCTGTATCCTGAGACTGTGACCCCTTGTTCTAGACTTCCCAGCCAGGGGAAACATCCTCCCCACATCCAGTCCATCCAACCCAGTCAGAATTTTATATGTTTCAATGAGATCCCCTCTCATTCTTCTAAACTCTCGTGAATACAGGCCTAGTCAACCCAATCTCTCCTCATGACAGTCCTGCCATCCCAGGAATCAGTCTGGTGAACCTTCGCTGCACTCCCTCTATGGCAAGTATATCCTTTCTTCGGTAAGGAGACCAAAACTGCACACAATACTACAGGTGCAGTCTCACCAAGGCCCTGTATAATTGTAGTAAGACATCTTTGCTCCTGTACTCAAATCCTCTCTGCAATGAAGGCCAACATACCATTTGCCTTCCTAATTGTTTGCTGCACCTGCATGTTTGCTTTCAATGACTGGTGTGCAAGGACACCCAGGTCCCTCTGTACATCAACACTTCCCAAGCCAACACCATTTAAATAAGAATGTTTTTCCTACCAAAGTGGATAACTTCACATTTATCCACGTTATACTGCATCTGCATGTGTTTGCCCACTCACTCAACCTATATAAATCGCCTTGCAGCGTCTTTGCATCCTCCTCACAACTCACAATCCCACCTAGTTTTGTGTTGTCAGCAAACTTGGAAATATTACATTTGGTTCTCTCAACCAAATCATTTATATATATTCTGAATAGCTGGGTCTAATAGGTCCATTAGTGATTGTATAAGCTCTCGCATAGTAAAATGACCTTAATGAAGTTACTGTGGGAACTGCAAAAACAGCACGTAGTATCATTAATGTCTCACGTTAATACTTTACTTGGAACTTCTGAAAGCTTTTGAAAAAGGAAAGGAAACAAGAGAAAGGCTCCTATTCACAGCTGCAGTTTCTGCAGGCAAGGGAACTATTGATGCAGGCTATGAAATTGCTAAGATTGGACAGTAAGTATGCATTTAAGTATCTTATAACTTGCAATTAACACATACTACATTTGTTTTATCTTTATAAATAACATTTTGAATATCAATGAATCTGTTGCATAAGTTGTACATTCAAGAGGCTCCTCTTTGAGTTGTTTGCCCAGTGTGCAACTCAGACAAACAGAATAGCGTTATCCCACATTTGATTCCAATTGGTGCTGAGTTAGCTGATCTTCATCAAGTGCGGATAGATGCTACAGTTGGTTTCAGCAAACCCGGGTCTAGGATAGGAGACATCAACCAGAATTCCTGCTTTTGATCATTAACCAATGAGTTCGCTGAAACATGCATGTGGGGACAGGTTTTATGGTGGGAGAATAAATGAACAGAAAATGAGAGAATGGGATGTTATAAACAAGTTACGGCCTTTAGTAAAATAACAGGCAAAGAAATTTCAACGGAATATATTTGTTACTGTTAATTTTAGTCAATTTCCATCCCAAAAATAGTTTGTTTATTTTCAAATTAATTATACTATTTAATTCAACTGAAGGGAATATTCTCATAAAATACAAAGATAGGAGATAATCTCAGCATATGAACACTTACTCTGCTGTGCAAAATCCCATTCACCATTATTGTAACAGAGATGGCAACCATTTTGTTTTAAATGCCATTCTTCTCTTTTTAGGCGGTCCCTCGTATCGAGGATGACTTTCTTCCACACCAAAAAGGGATGAGTTCACAGGTGTTTCAATGAAGGACCTAATATTCCAGGTCCCGAACTACATGTTGAAGGGTGGAAGATGCCTGTGCATGGATTTTTTTTTAAAGTGTGGTGGCCGTTGCACACCAGCCACCACACAAGCTTGACAGAGCTAGGTCTTGGTCCAGTGGCAAGGATTAACCAAGAAGACTGGAGACCAGCAATGCTGCATGGACCTAGTGCACACACATATCGCAGTGTGGGCTGGCCCGTGCTGCCCCTGGGCCCTCTCCTCTTCTGGGCTCCGAACTCACGCCTTTCCTGGGCCCTGATCATGTCACTTTGCAATCTCTCACCGCTCCTTTGCCCCAACCTCGCCGCTCCTGCTGTACCTGCCCACGCTCCAATCAGCGTCCTGGGTTATGGTGACGTCCAATCCAGTCACCCTCTTCACAGCCGTCGCCCTCCCAGACCAGCTCGTGCTGCACCTTGCAGTGATATGCCGCCACGCTTCCAATGAATGCCATTAAACCATTTACAATAAATCGGTTAACACCTCCATAAAAATAGTAGAGAGGAGAAATTAGCAAGAGCAAAGTGTTCATCAAATAACAACTGCAGAGATTAATTTCCAACCTATAAATCGAAAGAGTTGTAACTGAATTTTGATTTTCATAAATTATTTCGACTTTATCAGTATGATGGCATATGATTTCCATGGTAGCTGGGACCCTGTAACAGGACATAACAGTCATCTCTATCATGGCTCTACCGACCATGGTGATATGATATACTTTAATGTTGTACATAGAAACATAGAAACATAGAAAATAGGTGCAGGAGCAGGCCATTCAGCCCTTCTAGCCTGCACCGCCATTCAATGAGTTCATGGCTGAACATGAAACTTCAGTACCCCCTTCCTGCTTTCTCGCCATAACCCTTGATCCCCCGAGTAGTAAGGACTTCATCTAACTCCCTTTTGAATATATTTAGTGAATTGGCCTCAACTACTTTCTGTGGTAGAGAATTCCACAGGTTCACCACTCTCTGGGTGAAGAAGTTTCTCCTCATCTCGGTCCTAAATGGCTTACCCCTTATCCTCAGACTGTGACCCCTGGTTCTGGACTTCCCCAACATTGGGAACATTCTTTCTGCATCTAACCTGTCTAAACCCGTCAGAATTTTAAACGTTTCTATGAGGTCCCCTCTCATTCTTCTGAACTCCAGTGAATACAAGCCCAATTGATCCAATCTTTCTTGATAGGTCAGTCCCGCCATCCCGGGAATCAGTCTGGTGAACCTTCGCTGCACTCCCTCAATAGCAAGAATGTCCTTCCTCAAGTTAGGAGACCAAAACTGTACACAATACTCCAGGTGTGGCCTCACCAAGGCCCTGTACAACTGTAGCAACACCTCCCTGCCCCTGTATTCAAATCCCCTCGCTATGAAGGCCAACATGCCATTTGCTTTCTTAACCGCCTGCTGTACCTGCATGCCAACCTTCAATGACTGATGTACCATGACACCCAGGTCTCGTTGCACCTTCCCTTTTCCTAATCTGTCACCATTCAGATAATAGTCTGTCTCTCTGTTTTTACCACCAAAGTGGATAACCTCACATTTATCCACATTATACTTCATCTGCCATGCATTTGCCCACTCACCTAACCTATCCAAGTCACTCTGCAGCCTAATAGCATCCTCCTCGCAGCTCACACTGCCACCCAACTTAGTATCATCCGCAAATTTGGAGATACTGCATTTAATCCCCTCGTCTAAATCATTAATGTACAATGTAAACAGCTGGGGCCCCAGCACAGAACCTTGCGGCACTCCACTAGTCACTGCCTGCCATTCTGAAAAGTACCCGTTTACTCCTACTCTTTGCTTCCTGTCTGACAACCAGTTCTCAATCCACGTCAGCACACTACCCCCAATCCCATGTGCTTTAACTTTGCACATTAATCTCTTGTGTGGGACATATAAATAACAGCCCAGAAAGCCCGGTTTCTCCTTCCCGCGGGCGTTCGACTGGATTCTAGAAAAAAGAAGCGCACCGACCTGAAGCTGCTGCACCCACCCGAGATTGCGCAGGCCTGGAGCTAGAGTCACATGGCTCTGGGCAGCCAATCAGGTATAGTATATTCTCATACATAGTAATAGGAGTTTCATAAGTCCGAAATGCTGCATGGACCTAGTGCGCACACATATCGCAGTGTGGGCTGGCCCGTGCTGCCCCTTGGCCCTCACTTCTTCTGGGCCCCAATCATGTCGCTCTGCAATCTCTCACCGCTCCTGCTGTACCTGCCCACGCCCCAAACACCCAAACACTACATAAAACATTAAAAAACACCTCACATAAATACACTATAGAAACTAAAGTTGATAGAAATGTTTTTCAAAAATAAAATATTTGCCAATTTTTTAAAAAAGGTTTTAATTATGGTTTAAAATAAAATTACCTGAGTGGGCAGGGTTTTTTTTAAAAAACATAAATATGTATTTTTAAATTTTATTTTAATATGTTTTTGATATATTTTTAAACTCTTACGTTGGTAACAGTAGGCTATGCGCCTGCTTTTATTAGGCGCAAGAGTTTTAAGGACATTCGCAGGGCAAGAGATGGGCAAATAGCATACCAGCATAACCCTCTATTCCCTTCTCCCTCATATGCTTGTCTAGACTCCCCTTAAATGCATCTATAATATTCGCTTCAACCACTCCCTGTGGTAGTGAGTTCCACATTCTCACCGCTCTTTAGGTAAAGAAGTTTCTTCTGAATTCCATATTGGATTTCTTGGTGACTGTCTTATATTGATGGCCTTTAGTTATGCTCTTCCCCACAAGTGGAAAGCATAAGTGCAGCAAACATAATAAGCAATGTGGAAAGTGCAAGAGAGAACTTCCATGCAAGAGAGAACTTTTTAACTGCATTAACTGTACTTTTTAATATAGATTCAGTGGCTCAAAGAGCACGGCTTTGGAGGAGTTATGGTGTGGATGATCTTGATCTGGATGATTTTGCTGGTGCTTTCTGCAATCAGGGTCCTTACCCGCTCATTATCAAAGTAAACACTCTGCTTGGAATTAATTCAGTTAGATGTTTGTCCCAATTTCTCTACAGCTAGAATTGATTATTTACTAACTATTAGTAGCCTAAATAATTTCTAATTGTCCAAATTACTATGTATGCAGGTCATTCTGGAATTCCCTCCCTAAACCTTTCCGTCTCTCTACCTCTCCCCTTTTAAGACGCTCCTTAAAGCCTACCTCATTCATCAAGCTTTTGGTCACTTGTCCTAATACCTCTGTTGTTCGGTGTCAAATTTTGTTGGATTATGCTCCTGTGAAGCGCCTTGGAATGTTTTACTATGTTAAAAGCGCCATGTAAATGCAAGTTGTTGTTCTTGTTGAAATCAACAAAATATTAGTGTAGAGCTGCTGGAGCCAATTCCTGAGTCAAGAGCAACCCAGTATTGAAATAATGAACTACATTTAAAGGACTAGAAATACCTGTGTGTGCAGTGTTTAATGAATTGATTAATACATTCGGGTGAAATTCCTTTTTGATATTTTAACTAAGCAGTAAACCTACTTATTTTTATTGGGTTAACAACTTTGCCAAGATAACAAACCTATTAAAATTAGGGCATTGACTTTCTAATGCAGGTTAAGTGTTGATATGCAAGGCGTGTGTCCAAACCAGAACCTCAGAAGATTTGTCCCTTGCATCACCTCTATCTTTCCTGAACAATTGTTTACCCTCCATATTTAATTCAATCCCCTTTTCTGGAATAAACTATTTTTTCGCTATGACATCATAATTTCCTTCCCCTACACAAGATCTAAATCCAATATTTTATTCAAATGTTTCTAACAATCGCGAACACATCTTTCTTCTCCTCTGATGTTTCTTGGCCTTTTATTTGCTGCATCCAAATTTATTACCTGCTTTATCTCATCTTCTCCTTCCCCATTACCACCTTCCATGTTCTGATTTTCTATAGTTACGGCCTGACTCATTCTCCATCCATATCCAGTGGGTCATAATTTGCAGTAAAAACAGTGAGGCTAATGACGCTCACTATTATTTATGAGGAAATGGCACAGTAACTTCAGGCAAGGGCAGATGTGCGGTTAAACGCTGAAATCCAAAAGTTTGCTGTCCATGATGCGCCGCTCCACCAAAAGCTTTGCAAAATCAGCATCTCGCTGAATGCCTCATCGTTGAAATGTATTGATGGCGTGAAGTGCCTGTATCTGTGCAGTAGCCCCAAATTAAACACCCTTTCAGTCTAAATACCATTTTACTGACGTGACAAGTGCTAATTGCTGCCAGTCAATCTCACTGGCACTGAAAATGAACTATTGCAACTGTGGAGTCTCATTCTATCAAGTTTTAATTGTTGTTGGAATTAAAAAAAAACGTTTTTTGTCTCTTTTTTCTTAATTCAATCTTTCTTTCCCTCTATTTCTTTCTGTATCTGATTTGACATTTAATTCCCCCACTCCAATTTACACTTCCTTCTCAGTCCTTGCGCTATTTATTTCTCAATCAATTGGATAAGGATATTTACAGTTGCTTTTTCTGCTGACTCAGGTCCCAGGTGCCCAGTTTCCCTCGCTGTGCCATTATCAGCTTTCACTTTCAGGATCTTGCACCACAAAAATTGTATCAACCTAAACGTGCAGCGGTTGCCGTTAGATGACCTGCCACACCAAGTTATGGCCCGATGATCCAGTTCATAGTTTACAGTCATTTGAAGGGCTATTATCCTGCAATAAGATGCAATTCAAGATACTCTCCATGGCTTTTCGATTGAGATTGCAGCAATTACATCAATAGCAATTTTATATTGAATTAAAATAAAACAGAAAACATCCTACTGAACATTAAAGATTAAACGGGCTGTTGCAGGAAGTCAACTCACCTAAACCCTCCCCCATGCAGCCACATCCTTCTATACCATTTAAAATTCTTAGCGCCCATTAAAGATGAGCTTTTGCGGATGCATTGAATGAACAGAACTTTCCTCTTGCAGGTGATTGAGAGGTGGCTCCTCCTACTTCACCTGGTGGGGGTGGCGGCAATAGAAGGTTTTGCTCTGACAGAGCTGATAGTTTTTATAGTGACCCAAAGGACCCAGCCAAGTTCTATGAATGCGCCGGAGGGAAAACGTTCGCAAAATATTGCCCCAGTGGATTCGTCTTCAACGACACCTGCAAATGCTGCAATTGGCCTTTAACCTGAAGCAGTCGGGAAAGCTGCGTGTTCACAAATATAAATTGCGCCATTGACTGGGCAAATGCTGATTCAAACTAGTCTCCACTTGCTACAAATAAAAATAATTTAAATGAATTTGATGTGTTTATTTAAATGTGAACACTAATAATTCAACCTTACACCAATGTTATGCTTCTATTACCCAGGCAATGTGATGCAAAATCGTGCCAGTTTGCTTCCTGAAAATATCACCTCCTTGTGGGGTTACAATCCCGTGGGCTTGGACACTCTTTGGGCATTGTTCATGTTGGCCCTTGGCAGTGAGTGTCAGGAGGCTATCTGACCACAAAAGAGTCAACCAATCATCACCTGGCATTCACACAAGCACATTTCATCAGGGTCCGATCAGGAGCCGGAACCGTGCCTGTTCACCTTCCTTCACACCCAGAGGCAATAAAGCAACCGACCACCGCTCTGAATTAGTAATGATCAGGAATCAAACCTGTGGCCTGCCTGGTCTGTATGGCTCAGTTATTTGTTGAATAAACTCATTAAACCTTCAGAGGAAGCTATCTAAATGTATTTCTGTCCCATAGTGTAAATGAATCTCCTGCATCTTCAGACAATTATCAGCTTTCTTCGGCAGCACCTCCCAAACCCGCAACCTCTACCATCTCGGAGGACAAGGGCAGCAGGTGTATAGGAACACCACCACCTCCACATTCCCCTCCAAGTTACACACCATCCTGACTTGGAAGTCTATCGCTGTTCCTTCATTGTCACTGGGTAAAAATCCTGGAACTCCCTCCCTAACAGCACTGTGGGACTTCACCACGCGGACTGCAGCAGTTCAAGAAGGTGGCTCACAACCATCTTCTCAAGGGCAATTAGAGATGGGCAATAAATGATGAACTTGCCAGCAATGCCCAGATCCCATGAATGAATTAAAACATTTTGAATTTAGCACTGCTGGGGATGAAGTAGTAGAGCAGTGGGAGCACTGTCCTTGCATCGTCTAAACAATAAGGATTCCCGTATCTTAAAAGATTTCAGCCTAACTAGATTTGAATTAATTTATTATTTTAAGAGTAACTGTTAAAGGTTGCATAACTGAAAAGTAGACGTTGAAACGTTCATTACTAATTACATAAGAAATAGGAGCAGGAGTCAGTAATTTGGCCCTTCGAGCCTGCTCCACCATTCAATAAGATCATGGCTGATCTGATCCTGGCCGAATGGCTTGTTGGTCCCACTCCCCCGCCCGCCCCTAGCCCAGAGTGGCTTGCCGGTCCCGTTCCCCCACCCCTGGACGAAGGGCCTCTCGATCCATTCCCCCACCCGCCCCTAACCCAGAGAGCTTTGCCGATCCCGCTCCCCCACCCCTAGCCCTGGCCGAGTGGCCTCCTGGTCCGCTCCCCCGCCCCTATCCCAGGCCGAGTGGCCTCCCGGTCCACTTCCCCTACCCCATCCCAGGCCAAATGGCCTCCTCCCTCCCAGTCCCCGCACCTAACTATACCCGAAAGGCTCCCCTCCCCCCTCCCCTCCTCTCTCTCACTAACCTGCTGCTGCTGTCTGGGAATCTGCTGCACTTACCTGCGCCAATTTCCTTACCTGCGCAGATTTCCTTAACCCTCCAGAAGGTTTTTCTGCAGAGGCTACATACACTGGCCTAAGAAGAACTGGAGTAACTCTCAGCTGGCCAAACTTCACTAACTGGCCAGAATTACGCCTCCTTTGGTTGAAAAAAAAACTTAACTAAAAAATACAAACTAACTGAGTTACGCTGGTGCAAATTGATCAGGGAAACTGTGTTTTTTAAAAACTTAGGCCAAAAAAAAGCAGCCTGCTCAAAAAAAACAGTGCAAATCACTGGGGAACATTGAGCCCTTGGATCGGTGAATCTGTCACATTAGGCAGTCTGTTCTTGCAAAGTAAACAGAGCACTGGCCTCTGTAATTGAGCTTCGCAGCATGGTCTTCAGAAGTTCCTAAACATAAGGGCATAAGAAATAGGAGCAGGAGTAGGCCATTTGGCCCCTTGAGCCAGCTCCGCCATTCAATAAGATTATGGCTGATCTGATCTTAGCCTCAACTCCACTTCGTCAATCGCTCGCCATAACCCTTATCGCTCAAAAATCTATCTATCTCCACCTAAAATATATTAAAGACCCAGCCTATACAGCTCTCTGGGATAGAGAATTCAAAGATTCATGACCCTCTGAGAGAAGAAATTCCTCCTCATTTCTGTTATAAATGGGCGACCCCTTATTCTGTAACTATGCCCCCTAGTTCTAGATTCCCCCATGAGGGAAAACATCCTCTCTGCATCGATCCCGTCAAGACCACTCAGAATCTTATATGTTTCAATAAGATCACCTCTCATTCTTCTAAACTCCAAGGAGTATAGGCCCAACCTGCTCAACCTTTCTTCATATGACAACCCCTTCATCCCAGGAATCAGCCTCATGAACCTTCTCTGAACTGCCTCCAATGCAAGTATATCCTTCCTTAAATAAGGAGACCAAAACTGTACGCAATACTCCAGGTGTGGTCTTATCAATGCCCTGTACAGTTGGAGTAGGGCTTCCCTACTTTTATATTCTATCTCCTTGCAATAAAGGCCAGCATTCCATTTGCTTTTCCGATTACTTGCTGTACCTGCATGCTAACTCTTTGAGTTTCATGTACAAGAACCTCCAGATCCCTCTGTACTATGGTATTTTGTAATCGCTCCCCATTTAAATAATAATTTTTTAAACATTTTTCCTACCAAAGTGGATAACCTCACATTTTCCAACATTATAGTCCATCTGCCAAAATTTTTCCCACTCACTGAGCCTATCTATATCCCTTTGTAGATTCTTAGCGTCCTCCTAACAACTTGCTTTCCCACCTATTTTTGTATCACTAGCAAATTTGGCTATAATACACTCGGTCCTTTCATGCAAGTCATTAATATAAATTGTAAATAGTTGAGGCCCAGCATTAATCCCTGTGGCACCCCACTAGTTACAATTTGCCAACCTGAGATTGACCCATTTTTCCCGACTCTCTGCTTTCTGTTAGTTAGCCAATCCTCTATCCACGCTAATATATTACCCCCAACCCCGTGAGCTCTTATTTTGTGCAGTAACCTTTTATGTGTCACCTTATCAAATGCTTTCTGGAAATCCAAATACATCACATCCACTGGTTCCCCTTTATCCACCTGCTCGTTACACCCTCAAAGAACTCTAGAAAATTTGTCAAACATGATTTCCCTTTCATAAAACGATGCTGACTCTGCTTGATGACTGTATTATGATTTTCTAAATGTCGTGCTACTACTTCCTTAATGATGGACTCCAGCATTTTCCCAAAGACAGATGTTAGGCTAACCGGTTTATAATTTCCTGCTTTCTATCTCCCTCCTTTCTTAAATAGGGGTGTTACATTTGCAGTTTTTCAATCCGCTGGGACCTCTCCAGAATTCAGAGAATTTTGATATATTACAACTATCCACTATCCCTGCAGGCACTTCTTTTAACATCCTAGGATGCATCAGGTCCAGCGGACTTGTCCACCTTTGGTCCCATTAGTTTGCCTAGCACTCTTTTTCTAATGATAGTGATTGTTTTAAGTACCCCCCTCCCCCCACCCCCGCAATAGCTCCTTGATTATCCACTATTGGGATGTTTTTAGTGTCTTCTACCATGAAGACTGATACAAAATATTTGTTCAAAGTCTCTGCAATTTCCTTGTTTCCCATTATTAATTCTCCAGTCTCATTCTCTAAGGGACCAACATTTACTTTAGCTACTCAGTTCCTTTTTATATACCTGTAGAAGCTCTTAGTGGTCAGTGTTCTCATGGTGTACAACTTGGGTCAGTTTATACATGGATGACAATGACAGTAGAATACATGACATCACCTCCCCCCCAAAGTCTTATTGGGATCACAAGTTAAGTCTCTCTGGTGGTTTACGCCCCCTTGTAGAGAACCTGAATTGGGGCTCTGGTTGTTGGGCGCTGGCCTGAGTGTCTGCTGTTTGCAGTGCCTCATGCCTGTCCAAACTGCCCACAGTGACTGGGCTCTCCTCCACTTGGTTCCGGTGTTCGGTCACCTGTGGTGGAGTGAACTCTACATCGTGTTCTTCCTCTGCTTCTTCTATGGGGTTGCTGAACCTCCTTTTTGCTTGATCCACGTGTTTGTGGCAGATTTGTCCATTGGTAAGTTTAACTACCAGAATCCTATTCCCCTCTTTGACAATCACAGTGCTGTGAGCCATTTGGGCCCTGCAGCACAGTTGAGGACAAAGACAGGGTCATTGACATCAATACATCGCGCCCTCGCATTCCCGTCATGGTAGTCACATTGTGACCGGCGCCTGCTCTCTCTGTAAGTGAGAGTGGTTGGGATCTATTGGCCAACAGGAGGCATGATAAGTGGCTTTGTAGGGAACCCCCTTGGATTCTGAGCATCCCCTGTTTGATTATCTGCACTGCTCGTTCCGCCTGGTCGTTTGAGGCCGGCTTGAACGGTGCCGTTCTGACATGGTTGATACCATTTCCTGCCATGAAGTCCTGGAATTCAATGCTTGTAAAGCACGGGCCATTGTCGCTGACCAAGACATCCGGTAGACCATGGGCGGCGAACATTGCCCGTAAATTTTCTACGGTGGCAGAGGATGTGCTTGAATTGAGAATGTCACACTCGATCCATTTGAAGTAGGCATCTACTACAACCAAAAATATTTTTCCCATGAAAGGACCTGCGTAGTCCACATGGATGCGGAACCATGGCTTGGCGGGCTAGGACCAGGGGCTAAGGGAGGCATCCCTGGGCGCATTGCCCAGTTGGGCACACATGTTGCACCAGCGAACACAAAGTTCCAGGTCTGCATCTATCCCTGGCCACCAAACGTGTGACCTGGCAATTGCCTTCATCATGACAATGCCTGGGTGCTCATTGTGGAGTTCTCGGATGAACACCTCTCTGCCCATCTGGGGCATGACTACTCGGTTTCCCCATAGTAGGCAATCTACCTGAATCGAGAGTTCATCCTTGTGCCTGTGAAATGGTTTAAATTCCTCAGGGCATGCCCCATACGTGGCTGCCCAGTCCCCATTCAGGACACATTTCTTGACTAAAGACAGTAGCGGGTCTCTATTTGTCCAGACTTTGATCTGTCACGGGTGAGCCTTCGCTTTCGAAAGCTTCAACAGCCATGACCATTTCAGCAGCGTGCTCGGATGCCCCCTCGGTGGTGGCTAGTGGGAGCCTGCTGAATGCATCGGCACAGTTTTCAGTGCCCGGTCTGTGCCGAATTGTATAGTCATAGGTGGCTAACGTGTGTACCCACCTCTGTATGCGGGCCGACGCATTTGCATTTATGGCCTTGTTGTCGGCCAAAAGGGACATTAGGGGTTTGTGATCTGTCTCCAGCTCAAATTTCCTGCCAAACAGGTACTGGTGCATTTTTTTTACTGCATATACACATGCAAGCGCTTCCTTTTCTACCATCCCGTAGCCCCTTTCTGCCTGGGACAGACTTCTAGAGGTATAAGCTACCAGCTGTAACTGACCCATGGCATTAACATGCTGCAACACACACCCGACCCCATAGGACGATGCATCGCACGTTAACACAAGTTTCTTACATAGGTCATATAGCGTTAACAGATTGTTGGAGCATAACAAATTGTGTGCTCTGTCAAAAGCCCTTTCCTGGCTGCCCCCCCAGACCCATTCACGACCTTTGCGTAGGAGCACGTGTAGCAGCTCTAACAGCGTGTTCAATTTGGGAAGAAAGTTACCAAAATAGTTCAGGAGCCCCAGGAACGAACGCAGCTCCATCATGTTACGGGGTCTGGGTGCTCTCTGGATCGCTTCCGTTTTGGACACAGTAGGTCTGATCCCGTCTGCTGCTACCCTCCTCCCCAGGAATTCTACCTCTGGAGCTAAGAAGATGCACTTCGCCTTTTTCAGTCGCAGACCTACCCGGTCCAAACTGCGTAGCACCTCCTCCAAGTTGTGGAGGTGTTCTTCAGTATCGCAACCCATGATGAGGATGTTGTCTTGAAAAACCACCATCCTTGGAATCGACTTGAGAAGACTTTCCATGTTTCGTTGAAAGATCGCGGCGGCCGAGCGAATCCAGAACGGACATCTGTTGTACTCAAACAACCCCTTGTGTGTCATGATGGTGGTCAGCTTCTTTGACTCACTCGCCAGCTCCTGGGTCATGTAAGCTGAGGTAAGGTCCAATTTTGATAAAGGTTTGCCACCGGATAGCGTCACAAAGAGGTCCTCCGCTCTCGGTAGTGGGTACTGGTCTTGGAGTGACACCCGATTGATGGTGGCCTTGTAATCATCACATATCCTGACCGACCCATCCGCCTTGATCACCGGCACAATCGGGCTCGCCCAGTCACTGGATTCGACTGGCGAGATGATGCCTTCCCTCAGCAGGCGGTCCAATTCGCCTTCTATCTTTTCCTGCATCACGTACGGCACCGCTCTGGCCTTGTGCTGTACTGGCCTGGCGTCCGGGTTCATGTGAAGCACTACCTTGGTCCCATGAAAGTGCCAATGCCGGGTTGAAATAGTGAGTCAAATTTGTTCAGGACCTGTGAGCATGATATTCGCTCCACAGAAGAAATTGCATTGACATCGCCCCATTTCCAGTTCATGACAGCAAGCCAACAACTCCTCCCCAGCAATGCGGGACCGTCCCCCAGGACAATCCAGAGTGGCAACCTGTCTCCGAGTCTTTGTCGGTCACGACTATCGTGGCGCTGCCTAGCACCGGAATGATCTCCTTTGTATATGTCCGTAGCTGTGCGTCAATCGGCAATAATTTTGGCCTCCTGGCCTTGGACGGCCACAACTTGTTGAGCTGTTTGATACTCAGCAGGGACTGGCTGGCCCCCGTGTCTAGCTCCATTGATACTGGGATGCCATTGAGGAGCACTTTCATCATTATCGGTGGCGTCCTGGTGTATGAACTGTATATGTGCTCCACATGAACTTGCTGAACTTCAGCTTCCAGCGATTTCCCCCAGTGTCCTTTTGGCCTCCTAGGGCTTACATTGGGCCGGTCCTCCTCGTACATCAACCTGGCTGCAGGCTTCCTGCACATATGCGCCGTGACCACTGACGTTGCAAATTTCTGCAGGTATATTGCTGATACCTGCAAGCTCTGGCTGTGTTTGCCTCCACACCTCCAACATGAGCCGTTGTTGGAAGCAAAAGGTCCATTACCAGTCGATCATCTCTGACTGTCTCTGTAACTGTCTTTAAACACACCATTGACAGGTGTTGATGGCCCCATTACTGGCCACATTGTCCCTTGCGATGGCATGAATCGCCATTCAGCTAGCCATTGTCGCTGTTGAATTACCCCTTTGGGTTCGACTACATGCTCGGGCATGTCCGATTGCCCCTGTCTGCCTGGAGAACTGTGTGCCGCGTTAACAATGTTGACTCCCTGTCCATTTGCTGCATTTAAACCAAGATTTTTGTCAATCATCATTCTGGTCTCTTCCTCCCGAGATAAATGTCTGGGTCATCAAAGCCGCCGTTTCCAGGGTCAAGTCTTTGGTCTCAATCAGTTTCCTGAAAACCCCAGCGTGCCCGATGCCCTCAATAAAAAAGTCTCGCAGCATCTCCGCTCTGCATGCATCTGGGAACTTACATAGGTTCGCCAGTCGCCGGAGGTCTGCCACGAAGTCTGGAACGCTTTGCCCTTCTCGCCGCCGGTGCGTGTAAAACTGGTGTCTCGCCATGTGCATGCTGCTCACTGGTTTAAAGTGTTCCCCGATCAACTTACTGAGCTCTTCAAAAGTCTTGTCCGCCGGCTTCTCTGGTGCTAGAAGGTCCTTCATCAGGGAGTATGTCCTCGATCCACAAACTGTCAGGAGATGAGCCCTGCATTTGTTGGCCGGATCCTGTCCCAGCCATTCCTTAGTGACGAAACTTTGCTGTAGTCTCTCAATAAAATCATCACAATCATCACCAACACAGTACCTCTTATCTGTGCTGCTAGTGGCCATGCTCGCATGGTTTAAATCCCAATTTCTCGTCGTCAACGATATGTCCTTACTATACAGTACAAATGCACACGAGGCCCATACTAGAGAGAAGGTCACTCTGTGACCAGTAACCTTTATTAGCCAGCACTGAAATGGAGAAGATGGGTGGAGCTTCCCCTTTTATACCTGAAAGTCCAGGTTAGGAGTGTCTCCCACAAGTTCACCACCTAGTGGTCAGTGTTCTCACGGTGTACAACTTGGGTCAGTTTATACATGGATTACAATGACAGTAGAATACGTGACAGTTAGCAGTGAATTTTATGTTCATCATGATGATTGCTAGATAGTAACGCTAAGAATTGGAATACTTTCTCACTTCTTGTACCTAGTATCAGCATCAAGGGTTTCCAGGTCAAAATAAAGTTGGGGTTACATCCAGGGTGTATACCACTCTAAAATCTGCTTAAACCTCGTCCATACCTTTATTACCTCAATACTCAATCCACTTCTTACTGGCCTCATGACCTCTACAAACTACAAAACATCTAAAATTCAACATCACCTGCACCAGGGCTTCACTTCATCATCCCTGCCCTGACCAAGCTCTATTGTCTCCCATCCACCAGCAAATTGTCTTGAAAATCCTTTACCTTGCCTTCAAAGCCCTCCATAGCTTTACTCAACCTGCTTCAATGAGCTCTTCTAGCCATACCTACATGCACACAACCTCCAGTCCTCTGACACCAGCCTACTCCTTGTCCTTTACCTCTGCTGGACCAGTGATGGCCACTGCTTCATTGCTGCATCATTGATGGCCACTGCTTCATGGTGAAGATACTTCTCTGGAGTGGTAGGTATGGTGTGCAACTGCTTATCTCAATTATTGATACCTCATGATGATAGAAAATAATAATTTTGTTCGTATTCATTTTGAAAGGAAACTGCGTATCTTATAATCATTACACTGCCTTATTACATCTCATTTTTAGATTTCTTGCTTTCATAAAAACATAAGAACATAAGAACATAAGAATTCAGAACAGGAGTAGGCCATCAAGCCCCTCGAGCCAGCTCCGCCACTCAACAAAATCATGGCTGATCTGGCCGTGGACTCAGCTCCACTTACCCACCCGTTCCCCATAACCCTTAATTCCCTTATTGGTTAAAAATCTATCTATCTATCGATCTGTGATTTGAATACATTCAATGAGCTGGCCTCAACTGCTTCCCTGGGCAGAGAATTCCACAGATTCACAACCCTCTGGGAGAAGAAATTCCTTCTCAACTGGGTTTTAAATTGGCTCGCCCGTATTTTGAGGCTGTGCCCCCTAGTTCTAGTCTCCCCGACCAGTGGAAACAACCTCTCTGCCTCTATCTTGTCTATCCCTTTCATTATTTTAAATATTTCTATAAGATCACCCCTCATCCTTCTGAACTCCAATGAGTAAAGATCCAGTCTACTCAATCTATCATCATAAGGTAACCCCCTCTTCTCCGGAATCAGCCTAGTGAATCGTCTCTGTATCCCCTCCAAAGCTAGTATATCCTTCCTTAAGTAAGGTGATCAAAACTGCACGCAGTACTCCAGGTGCGGCCTCACCAATACCCTGTATAGTTGCAACAGGACCTCCCTGCTTTTGTATTCCATCCCTCTCGCAATGAAGGCCAACATTCCATTCGCCTTCCTGATTACCTGCTGCATCTGCAAACTAACTTTTTGTGATTCATGCACAAGGGCCCCCAGGTCCCTCTGCACCGCAGCATGTTGTAATTTCTCCCCATTCAAGTAATATTCCCTTTTACTGTTTTTTTTCCCAAGGTGGATGACCTCACACTTTCCGACATTGTATTCCATCTGCCAAACCTCAGCCCATTCGCTTAACCTATCTAAATCTCTTTGCAGCCTCTCTGTGTCCTCTACACAACCCTCTTTCCCACTAATCTTTGTGTCATCTGCAAATTTTGTTACACTACACTCTGTCCCCTCTTCCAGGTCATCTATGTATATTGTAAACAGTTGTGGTCCCAGCACCGATCCCTATGGCACACCACTAACCACCGATTTCCAACACGAAAAGGACCCATTTATCCCGACTCTCTGCTTTCTGTTAGCCAGCCAATTCTCTATCCATGCTAATACATTTCCTCTGACTCCGCGTACCTTTATCTTCTGCAGTAACCTTTTGTGTGGCACCTTATCGAATGCCTTTTGGAAATCTAAATACACCACATCCATCGGTACACCTCTATCCACCATGCTCGTTATATCCTCTAAGAATTCCAGTAAATTAGTTAAACATGATTTCCCCTTCATGAATCCATGTTGTGTCTGCTTGATTGCACTATTCCTATCTAGATGTCCCGCTATTTCTTCCTTAATGATAGCTTCAAGCATTTTCCCCACTACAGATGTTAAACTAACCGGCCTATAGTTACCTGCCTTTTGTCTGTCCCCTTTTTTAAACAGAGGCGTTACATTAGCTGCTTTCCAATCTGCTGGTATCTCCCCAGAGTCCAGAGAATTTTGGTAGATTATAACGAATGCATCTGCTATAACTTCCGCCATCTCTTTTAATACCCTGGGATGCATTTCATCAGGACATGGGGACTTGTCTACCTTGAGATCCATTAGCCTGTCCAGCACTACCCTCCTAGTGATAGTGATTCTCTCGAGGTCCTCCCGTCCTACATTCCCGTGACCAGCAATTTTTGGCATGGTTTTTGTGTCTTCCACTGTGAAGAACGAAGCAAAATAATTGTTTAAGTTCTCAGCCATTTCCACATTTCCCATTATTAAATCCTCCTTTTCATCTTCTAAGGGACCAACATTTACTTTAGTCACTCTTTTCCGTTTTATATATCGGTAAAAGCTTTTACTATCTGTTTTTATGTTTTGCGCAAGTTTACTTTCGTAATCTATCTTTCCTTTCTTTATTGCTTTCTTACTCATTCTTTGCTGTCATTTAAAATTTTCCCAATCTTCTCGTTTCCCACTAACCTTGGCCACCTTATACGCATTGATTTTTAATTTGATACTCTCCTTTATTTCCTTGGTTATCCACGGCTGGTTATCCCTTCTCTTACCGCCCTTCTTTTTCACTGGAATATATTTTTGTTGAGCACTATGAAAGAGCTCCTTAAAAGTCCTCCACTGTTCCTCAATTGTGCCACCGTTTAGTCTGTGTTCCCAGTCTACTTTAGCCAACTCTGCCCTCATCCCACTGTAGTCCCCTTTGTTTAAGCATAGTACGCTCATTTGAGACACTACTTCCTCACCCTCAATCTGTATTACAAATTCAACCATACTGTGATCACTCATTCCGAGAGGATCTTTTACTAGGAGATCGTTTATTATTCCTGTCTCATTACACAGGACCAGATCTAAGATAGCTTGCTCCCTTGTAGGTTCTGTAACATACTGTTCTAAGAAACAATCCCGTATGCATTCTATGAATTCCTCCTCAAGGCTACCCCGTGCGATTTGATTTGACCAATCGATATGTAGGTTAAAATCCCCCATGATTACTGCCGTTCCTTTTTCACATGCCTCCATTATTCCCTTGATTATTGTCCGCCCCACCGTGAAGTTATTATTTGGGGGCCTATAAACTACGCCCACCAGTGACTTTTTCCCCTTACTATCTTTAATCTCCACCCACAATGATTCAACATTTTGTTCATTAGAGCCAATATCGTCTCTCACAACTGCCCTGATATCATCCTTTATTAACAGAGCTACCCCACCTCCTTTCCCTTCTTGTCTATCTTTCCAAATTGTCAGATACTCCTGTATGTTTAATTCCCAGTCTTGGCCACCCTGCAACCACGTTTCTGTAATGGCCACCAAATCATACCCATTTGTAATGATTTGTGCCATCAACTCATTTACTTTGTTTCGAATGCTGTATGCGTTTAGGTAAAGTGTTTTAATACTATTTTTTCAACTATGATTTTTAATTTTGACCCCTCCTGCAGCCCCTATATATAAAAAAATAGTGTCCCTTCCTATCACCTTGTGGTTTACACTTACCCCAGTGCTACTCTGCTCTGTTGCCTCCTGCCTTTTGCATCCTTTCTTGGGGTTCTGTTCATCTGAGCTCTCACCCACTCTAACTAGCTCAGAGCCCTCTCCTGGGTTCCCATGTCACTTATCCATCTGCAGATTGGTACGGTAGTCTGAAACATGGATTTATCAATGGCTGCTGATGAACTTATTCTATCGCAGCCAACATAAACCCATTCTTGCCCTATTAAGCTATGCCACCCTGTTGATTTTGCTTCATCTAATGTGAGGCCATCTAGTGGCTTAACCAAGCACTCGTGAAACTCACCCACTGAATTTGCATACATGAAACTGGGCTTCAAACAAGTTTCCCCAATAGTGGGGTTCAATATTTTACCGACTGCTACTGTGTCACTGGAAAAGAAACATATTTAGAATGGTTTTCATAAATATTAAATATCTTTAAGTAATCTGTCAACATTAAAAATCCACTTAAAAAATATCACGCGTTTTTGTGAATTTTGTTTTTAATCGAGATGAAGGCTGTTGGTAGAGGATAGTGAACTAGCTTCTTATTTTGGGAACCTTGTGCTATCATCAAGCATCCCTTGGTCAGGTACAGCACAGTTAAACATGGAGTAAAGCTCCTTCTATTCTACCCTAACACAGAGCCTCAACCTTAGAATAGCACCCCCTATGACACCAATTGGGATTTTTCCACTTTCCACATCAAACTGTGACCACCCTTGGAGAAATTGTCAATTTAATGGTAATTAGGGCAGTTTTCTGATGGAAACTAGAACTAAATGAAATGTTATTGCCCAGACTTTGCTAGGAAAACAATGGCAAGTTTAATATGCACGTCGTTATTAGTGTGTAAATAACATGTGGAAAGGAAGAGAAAGCCCGTGAGTTGTGGAGCACCAGAAGTTGCTGGTGATTTGCGCTGCGCCGCTGTTAGACTCGCGAAAACAGGATCTCGCCCTCAACCTTCCCGTGAATTTACTCTCTCTTTACTCCAATCTTTCTTTCCCTCTCTGTACTTAATTTAACTCTAATTCACCCGATTTCCATCTCTGTCATTGCTCTTTCTGTACACTTAATCTCATTGGTTAAGGATATAGACTGTTGGCCCACTCGATCACCAAGGTCCCAGATGCTCCGTTGACCTCGACCAGTTATCTGCTCGCACTTCCAGCAATTCGCGATGCAAAGGTTTTTTGCGCTTAACGATCAGGAAAAAAATTCGAACAAGTGGGGTATGCTGCGAGATGCCTTGCTACAGCAAATTCTGAGCCATTATTGCAACATAATGAGCATTACAGTCATTCAGAACAGTCCAGAATAGTAAATTCATCACTCTGTCCATGAAGGAGGCCCACAATTAGCTACTTGCCTGATTTAGACATCTTACAGACCCCTCAGACTTACCTTCCCTTTCCCTTCATTTAATTCTAGTTTGTTGCAGTCTTTTAAAATAAATATGAGTACATTTTATGAATACATGCTCCTGGCACGGAGCTTTGCAAAGCAGGAGCATTTTTTCAAGTATGCGGGTACACAAGATTTTTTGCCCACTAATTTTAATGGATGGAAAATCCTGCAGCCCAGATTCCCGATTATGTGCTCTCTGCACCAAAGCTCTGTAATGAGAGAATCTACACTAAAATCTACACTAAAATCTCTACTCTCTGATTTTTTAGTTGTTGCCTTTTTCCCTCACTGTTAATAATGGATAGATTGTGTAGTTGGCTGCTTGGATCGACTAGGCTTAAATTCACAGGAATTTAGAAGAATGAGAGGGGATCTCATAGAAACATATACAATTCTGACAGGACTGGACAGGTTAGATGCAGGAAGAATGTTCCCAATGTTGGGGAAGTCCAGAACCAGGGGTCACAGTCTAAGGATAAGGGGTAAGCCATTTAGGACCGAGATGAGGAGAAACTTCTTCACTCAGAGAATTGTGAACCTGTGGAATTCTCTGCCACAGAAAGTTGTTGAGGCCAGTTCGTTAGATATATTCAAAAGGGATTTAGTTATGGCCCTTACGGCTAAAGGGATCAAGGGGTATGGAAAGAAAACAGGAAAGGGGTACTGAGGTAAATGATCAGCCATGATCTTCTTGAATGGTGGTGCAGGCTCGAAGGGCAGAATGGCCTACTTCTGCACCTATTTTCAATGTTTCTATATAAATGCAAGTCTTTTTTACAAATAAATACTACTTAAAAGGAATAATAGATGATCTCAACCTACCAACAGGGTCATTTTTCTTTGGCTGACTTTTGCTGTTAGTCGCATCATTTTATATGTTTAAGGTCTTCAGATCACCGTATGAAAGATACTTATGTTATTTTGAACAAAACAATGTGGCGCAGAAGCAGTTTAAAAAAAAAAGCTAAATTATTATTAGGAATTTCATTAATTCGCCAGCACTAAGTTGCACTGTGACTTGAACTGGGAGAGGATATCTATGATTTTGGCTTTATGCCTATTTGAATGTTGACTGGATGCTTGTAAAATGTCAAGATGTCCCTGCTGAGTTCATACTGTTTACTCCAAAATGCACCGTGGCTGCAAATCCCATTGGTTCATAGGTAAATATATCAAATTATATTATCATAGGATTACATGGCCAATAACATTTTGAAGCTCGTAGGATGTCCTAACATTTTAGAGATAAGCATGATCAATGTTCATGGCAAAGTAACTTTGCTTGCTGTGGAGCACATAGCAACAATTCATCACAGTGAGCTATAACGTCACAGTATACCATGGACAATCAATATTCCAAATCAGTGGGGTGCATTAGTTCATGTCTAGATGCAGCCAATTAGCATGTCATGTTTTTCAGTGTACAGAAATTATGTCTTTCAGACAAAGACGGCTTTAGCACCAGTATGTAAAGAGAAAAAGGTTAGTAAAGACAAACGTAGGTCCCCTGCAGTCAGAATCAGGGGAAGTCATAACGGGGAACAAAGAAATGGCAGACGAATTGAACAAGTACTTTGGTTCGGTATTCACTAAGGAGGATACAAACAACCTTCCGGATATAAAAGGGGTCAGAGGGTCTAGTAAGGAGGGGGAACTGAGAGAAATATTTATTAGTCGGGAAATTGTGTTGGGGAAATTGATGGAATTGAAGGCCGATAAATCCCCAGGGCCTGATGGACTGCATCCCAGAGTACTTAAGGAGGTGGCCTTGCAAATAGCGGATGCATTGACAGTCATTTTCCAACATTCCATTGACTCTGGATCAGTTCCTATGGAGTGGAGGGTAGCCAATGTAACCCCACTTTTTAAAAAAGGAGGGAGAGAGAAAACAGGGAATTATAGACCGGTCAGCCTGACCTCAGTAGTGGGTAAAATGATGGAATCAATTATTAAGGATGTCATAGCAGTGCATCTGGAAAATGGTGACATGATAGGTCCAAGTCAGCATGGATTTGTGAAAGGGAAATCATGCTTGACAAATCTTCTGGAATTTTTTGAGGATGTTTCCAGTAAAGTGGACAAAGGAGAACCAGTTGATGTGGTATATTTGGACTTTCAGAAGGCTTTCGACAAGGTCCCACACAAGAGATTAATGTGCAAAGTTAAAGCACATGGGATTGGGGGTAGTGTGCTGACGTGGATTGAGAACTGGTTGTCAGACAGGAAGCAAAGAGTAGGAGTAAACGGGTACTTTTCAGAATGGCAGGCAGTGACTAGTGGGGTGCCGCAAGGTTCTGTGCTGGGGCCCCAGCTGTTTACATTGTACATTAATGATTTAGACGAGGGGATTAAATGCAGTATCTCCAAATTTGCGGATGACACTAAGTTGGGTGGCAGTGTGAGCTGCGAGGAGGATGCTATTAGGCTGCAGAGTGACTTGGATAGGTTAGGTGAGTGGGCAAATGCATGGCAGATGAAGTATAATGTGGATAAATGTGAGGTTATCCACTTTGGTGGTAAAAACAGAGAGACAGACTATTATCTGAATGGTGACAGATTAGGAAAAGGGAAGGTGCAACGAGACCTGGGTGTCATGGTACATCAGTCATTGAAGGTTAGCATGCAGGTACAGCAGGCGGTTAAGAAAGCAAATGGCATGTTGGCCTTCATAGCGAGGGGATTTGAATAAAGGGGCAGGGAGGTGTTGCTACAGTTGTACAGGGCCTTGGTGAGGCCACACCTGGAGTATTGTGTACAGTTTTGGTCTCCTAACTTGAGGAAGGACATTCTTGCTATTGAGGGAGTGCAGCGAAGATTCACCAGACTGATTCCCGGGATGGCGGGACTGACCTATCAAGAAAGACTGGATCAACTGGGCTTGTATTCACTGGAGTTCAGAAGAATGAGAGGGGACCTCATGGAAACGTTTAAAATTCTGACGGGTTTAGACAGGTTAGATGCAGGAAGAATGTTCCCAATGTTGGGGAAGTCCAGAACCAGGGGTCAAAGTCTGAGGATAAGGGGTAAGCCATTTAGGACCGAGATGAGGAGAAACTTCTTCACCCAGAGAGTGGTGAACCTGTGGAATTCTCTACCACAGAAAGTAGTTGAGACCAATTCACTAAATATATTCAAAAGGGAGTTAGATGAAGTCCTTACTACTCGGGGGATCAAGGGTTATGGCGAGAAAGCAGGAATGGGGTACTGAAGTTGCATGTTCAGCCATGAACTCATTGAATGGCGGTGCAGGCTAGAAGGGCTGAATGGCCTGCTCCTGCACCTATTTTCTATGTTTCTATGTTTCTATGTTTCTCATATTTTAATGAACATCCATGGCGAGAAGTAAACATGTAATTGATAGACAGATTTTTGAGCGATAAGGGAGTAAAGGGTTATGTGGAGCAAGCAGGGAAGTGGAGCTGAGTCCATGATCAGATCAGCCATGGTCTTATTGAATGGCGGAGCAGGCTTGAGGGGCCAAATGGCCTATTCCTGCTCCTATTTCTTATGTTCTTATGTTCTTTTATACTGTTCAAATTTCAAAGCTCTTGCCTTAGATATTCTCTCAGGTACCGTGGTGCTAAGTCACTTCCACAACTGGTCTGAATGTGCCACATTTAGAGATGTGTCAGCACAGACCAACGTCTACCTATACAATAATATAATTCAGGGATGCAATAGTAGTATCCCTTTGTGATCTGAACTGGATATTTGCATCTTTTGCACATGTGCGTTTTCAATCTCTTTGAAGGTGGATTTGGTAAGACAAGGCTAGATATGAAGCGTTACGCTGCTTTATATCACAGCACACGAACATAAAGAGGAAGAGTTACAATCGATTCATTTATTCCAAATTAGTACAACTTATTTTCATGTAATAATACAAAATAGTGAAAATGTTAAATTTCTCCACATCATGGGTCATCTTATTGGAGTTAAATAAAATACCTCTCAACTATTTTATTGCATTTTAACCTTCTCGCAGTCTTTGCTGGGCCTGACTGACTGCCTGCGTCTCTGTTCATTTATTTTCCTCTGTTCACAGCCAAAAAAGGAACTGGAGACTTCCCAACACAATGGGTGTGACTGGTTTATCAATTGCCAAGATTCACCAACAAATTGCTTATTATTTACAATTTCCAGCAATAAAAATACAAGTTAAAAATTCAACACAAAAATACATCTTTTGTCACAATCGTATCCCTGCATTTTCCCAGAAACCATAATGCTTGTGCAACACCATGGGGTATAAGAGCGATTAAAACAGGTAAATCCACAGAGGAGTTTTGTATCCAAGTAAGCAGTACTGTGGTGGATGACAAAGCTCCTAGAAGGCACCGCTAAGGAGTCTTCACATAGCATACAGTTTGAATCTTGCGGGGTAATGGAGAGTAATATTGGGTGGGTTTTAAAACCAACGTTCCACCCAATCCTGGGGGTTTCCCATCCGGTGAGATGGGTTAAAATTGCCCAGCCCCCCATCAGTGACAAAGGTCCACGAGTTCCTCACAGTTAGAGGTTAGGTTGGAGGGAGCAGGGAAAGTGTGCTTTAAGGGACTAGTTGATTTATGACCCCATATCTTTCTTTTCCTCGCTTTATTTTGTTTTCTGCACCTGATTTGACATTGAATTTACCCATTTTAACTCATACTTCTTTCTCAGTCCTTGTCCTGTTATTTCACAATACGTCAATCTGATTGGTTAAGGAGATACACAGTTGCTTTTCCTGTTCACTCAGGTCCCAGATGCCTAGTTTTCCTCGCTGCATTGTGATCAGCTCGCGTTTTCAGCAACTCGCCACGCAAAAAATTGTAAAGCCTAAGCATACAAAGGCAAGTCTAACTAACGGCAGATGCCATTTGGTTCTCCACCACAGCAACTTATTGTCCAATGTTATGAGTTGAGGTAGCGACTTGGGGAGTGGGGGTGGGGTAAGGGGGGGGAAACAAAATACCCGAGAAGGGAAAGGTGAGGTGGCAGGGCTGGGTTACAGGAGGGAGGGAGAAGAGAGAGAACATAAGATCCGACAGAAAAAAAAAATGGGACTAGAAGAAATGTTTTCGGGCCCAGAGTGGCAGCCAAAATCCACAGAGGAACAGATGCATAGAATTGGGGTTACACAGACATGGCAGAGAATAGCCCATGGTCGAAAGCAAAGGACACCATGGATATGATATGAAACACTGCAAAGTTGAAGTCTGAGGCACAGTGATGGAATGAAGTCAATTTATAGACTGCATGAAATCAGCTTGCAACATCCACCAAGAAGTTTGGAATCAGTTGTGGAGAGGGAGTGGATCCAGGAGCCATTCAAGGAACGGAATATTAGTAAAGACACAGGTGGAGGTTGTCCAGGGGAATCAGAAAACTGAGGAGGTGCAGAAAGTCGATCAGGAGCCAGAGGTGGTTGATCATGTGGTCCAGCAGAGGTGCATGGTGGTCTCGGGTGCTAGCAGTGCGCACGACAGAACCAGTGACCAGCAGAGGAGTGAGGAGCAGTGAAGACTAGAGAGCCAGAGGAAAGATAAATTCACAGTACAGTGTACAAATGAGGGAGCTTGTCTTTTGGAAGAAGCCTGCTTACTTATTGACTATGTTTGATGCGTTATCTAGTACCTTTGAACTTTAACCACTTTCTGCATTTCCTCCCACATTTGAGTTGTTCACAATTATTATTTAGTTGATAATTTATTAATCTTTCTGCTGCAACGCTTTGTTTGCTCAGACGAAACATTGACGACATGTTGTCAATGATTTCTGTGGTGTAGGATATACGTACATAGTTTATACACTGATTAGTGTAGAGCAGACACGTTATACAGAAGTCCCCCAACATCATTGTTCTGGGAACAAGAATAGCAAGATGGTGAAGGGCATTCTCTGTGCTGGTAAGTGAATATCCAAAAGAAAACAGAAATATTAAAGAGATTTAAAAAATGTTAACTTCAATAAATGCTGAAATGTCCATTTGATGTTTTCCTTATTATTTTAGTGGGGCTGGTCCTGCTGTTAGAAGTGTACGGTGGTAAGCTGCAACAGATTTTAACCTTTTATTGTCATTCATTGTTAAATTGACTATCATGTCTTATGTTCCCCTTGTTATCTCAATCTACAAAATTCGTAATCTGCAAATGTCTGAGCATTTGAATCAATGCCTTTTCCAGCTTGAATTAAAACGTCAATTCTTTTTTGGCAAAGGATTTTTTTACCACTCTAATCAGCTCAGAAGCTAGCAGTTTTGCTGCTTCTGGGCAGGTTTGTGTGAAAATGCACGAATTAAGTTGCAAATCTCACTAGATATGCTAAGTGCAGACATTTGTAGTAGGGTATTGCTTCACAACAGATTATTTTCTGTATTAATGAGTAATTTAAATACACTCTGATAAAATACACAATAGCTAGTTGGATAAGTAAATATATTTCAATCCCTTTATTGAGTTGTGAGGAAATATCCACAGTGTATGTGCAAAGGCAGCTCTATCAACACACATTATAATGCTGGAAATAAATCCCTAATAATGCAACTTTGCTAATATATAATTTTATATAAAATTTACAGTTTAAAAAAATAAGTGTTTTAATTTTCACTGCTTAGTAGCAATATAATAACAATGACATTAGATTGGTGGATTATATGCACAATAACTTACTTGTGTTGCCAGGGTATGTAACTCACTTATGTTGTCTCTGAGGTCACTCAAGTAAATAGTTTTGTGTATGTCACCATTCCATCTATCACATATTGATTTTATGATTATTTATGTCACCATTCCAAATAATACAACAAAATGTATTATTTTACAACAATCTAAGTTAATCTAATACGAGTACTTTATGGTGGAGCTCTCTATATGAAATCAAAGGTGATCACAGCCTACATGTTCAGCTTCACCAAGAGTTCCTTGTCTGCACACTTTTGAACCAGGGCTGTTAGCTAAATGTCTGAGTGATGTTTTTTTTCCCGCACCGCAGAAAATTAATAGGCACCCTATATCTAAACTTGATTTCAGGTTTTTATGATCTGTTATCATTTTAACTTGAAAATGCTTCTACTTCCAAGCCATCTTCTTGAAATGTATATTCTAATTACACAAGTGAACGAATAACCTTTTCTTAAGAAGTTTTAGGCAAGGACTACAAGCTGGTTTGTTACTTCACAAACTGGGCACATAAAAGAGGAGACTGCAAGTTCTTACCAGAAGACATTAACCCCAAATTATGCACCCATCTTGTTTTTGCTTTTGCTGCTATTGGCAATAATCATCAAATCGTTGCACAGCAAAAGGATGATGACGATCTTTACGTCTCATTTAATAATCTTAAAAAACGGTAAGTGAGTTTTATATTTGTTATATATTTCACCATCTTGCAATGACAATAGTTATGTAACTGTAACTCATGTACACTGTACTTGTACCCTTGAAATGCACACCCTGACCACAGGGGGTGAGCTTGCGGGAGACACTCCTCACCTGGGTTTCCAGGTATAAAAGGGGAGGTCCCACCCAGGGTCAGCACTCCTTGGTCCTGGGAATAAAGTGAAGGTCACAGAGTGACCGTGTCTGATATATACATGCCTCGTGTGAGTTTGTAACAAGGTGCAGAGACACTACATTTGGCGACGAGAAATGGGAATCACCGAACCACGAGGATGGCCACCGGTGGCACAGAGGAACGCTACTGTGTGGGTGAGGACTGGGCCGACTTTGTGGAAAGACTCCAGCAGAACTTTGTCACAAAGGATTGGTTGGAAGAGACAGCGGCTGACAAGTGGAGGTTGCATCTGCGGTTGACCAGCTGTGGTCCACAGACGTATGCGCTGATGAAAGACCTGCTCGCACCCCAAAAGCCAGTGGACAAGTCCTTAGAAGAGTTCAGCCAGCTGATCAGTGAGCATCTCAAGCCGGTAAGTAGCGTACACATGGCCCGGCACCGGTTGTACTCTCACCGGCGTTGGGAGGGTCAAAACGTCTCGGACTTTGTGGGTGAACTGCGGCATTTGGCCAGTCTCTGTAAGTTCTCCGATGCCTGCAGTGGGGAGATGTTAAGGGACTTTTTCATTGAGGGCATTAATCATGCCAGCATTTTCAGGAAGCTCATAAAGGCTAAGGACTTGACTTTAGAAGGGGTGGCGTTGATAGCTCAGACCTTTATGGCAGGGGATGAGGAGACCAAGCTAATTTACGCACACAGCCCTGGTTTTAACGTTGCGATGAACCAGGGAGTTAATGTTGTAAACGTGATACAGAACCCCGCAGGCAGGCAAGGGCAATTCGACACTGCCCAGGCAAGCAGACAAGGGCAATTCGACACTGCCCAGGCAGCAACAAGCTCCAGGGTGGGCCCGCAACAGGGACAATGGAAAGGGGATCAGCAATTCACGCCATCACGAGGAACAATGCATCCCGTGATGGGACCAATAACACCCTCCATCAGAGTGCTTAGAAACAGCCAAACGGGCCATCAGAGAGGAATGCCTGGGAATAGTCCCTTTGTTAACAGCAATCTCAGCTCATGCTGGAGGTGCGGGGGGTAGACACACTGCCAAAAGCTGCAGGTTCCAGCTTTATACCTGTAGGATTTGTAATGTGAGTGGACACTTGGCCAGGATGTGCAAAAAGGCAGTAGCGAGGCTAGTCTGTGAGACAGAGGAACCAGACGAGGGGTCTGCAATGCAGGATGAGGCCTGGGGAACAACCATGAATGCTGAAGTTCAGAGAGTTCATGTGGCTGACGTCCATAGCTCATACACTAAAACGCCACCCATGATGATAAAAGTCTTACTGAATGGCATCCCGGTGCACATGGAGCTGGATACAGGAGCTAGCCAGTCACTCATGAGCGCCCAACAATTTGAGAGACTATGGCCACACAGAGCTAGCAGGCCCAAACTGGAACGCATTGAGACGCAGCTACGTACGTACATCAAAGAGATAATCCCAGTGCTGGGCAGTGCAAACTTGGTGGTAACGCATAATGGATTACAGAACCGACTGCCACTCTGGATTGTTCCGGGAAATGGCCCCGCGCTTTTGGGGAGGAGTTGGCTAGCTGAGATGAATTGGAAATGGGGGGATGTGCACGCCATTTCATCCGTGGAGCGAAGTTCATGCTCGCAGGTATTGCAAAAATTCGAGTCACTCTTTCAACCCGGTGTCGGAATGTTCAAGGGCACTAAAGTAATGATATGCATCACTCGAACGCCAGACCAGTGCACCACAAAGCCAGAGCGGTGCTGTACGTGAAGCGGGAGAAAATTGGAAGTGAACTGGACAGGCTGCTCAGAGAGGGCATAATTTCGGCCGTTGAATTCAGCGACTGGGCAAGTCCCATCGTTCCCATCCTCAAAGCAGATGGCTCGGTTAGGATTTGTGGCGACTACAAAGCGAGTGTCGCTGCAAGACCAATACCCGCTTCCGAGAACCGAGGACCTCTTTGCCACACTGGCAGGTGGAAAGCTGTTCACGAAGCTGAACCTCACTTCGGCCTACATGACTCAGGAACTGGCTGAAGATTCCAAGCTTCTGACCACCATCACGACGCACAAAGGATTATTTGTCTACAACAGGTGCCCATTTGGCATTCGTTCGGCAGCGGCTATCTTTCAGCGAAACATGGAAAGCTTGCTCAAGTCCATCCCTGGAACGGTCGTATTCCAAGACGACATCCTTATAACAGGTTGAGACACCGAGGAACAACTCCGCAACCTGGAGGAGGTGCCACGCCGATTGGATCGGGTAGGCTTGCGGCTGAAAAACGGCAAGTGCGTGTTTTTGGCCCAGAGGTCGAGTTCCTGGGCAGGAGGGTTGCCGCAGACGGGATCCGGCCCACTAAACCAGGCCAGGCAACACGTTGGAGTTATGATCATTCCTGGGACTTTTGAATTATTTTGGGAACTTTCTGCCGAAATTAAGCACATTGTTGAAGCCGTTACACATGCTCCTCCGTAAAGGTTGTGAATGGTTTTGGGGGGATTGTCAAGAACGGGCTTTCAATAAGGCGAGGAACCTGCTGTGTTCCAACAAACTGTTGACTTTGTATGACCCCTGTAAAAAAATGGTTTTAACATGCGATGCATCATCCTACGGAGTTGGGTGTATGTTGCAGCAGGGTAACTATGACGGCCGACTCCAACCGGTGGCTTACACCTTCAGGTCACTCTCCCAGGCAGAGCGTGGATACAGCATGGTCGAGAAGGAGGCACTCACGTGTGTGTACGGTGTGAAAAAGATGCACCAGTACCTTTTCGGTGGACAGTTCGAGCTAGAGACGGACCACAAGCCGTTAACATCCCTGTTGTCTGACAGCAAGGCTGTCAACGCTAATGCGTCAGCTCGCATACAGCGATGGGCCCTCACGCTGGCTGCGTATGACTACACCATACGGCACCGACCAGGCACCGAAAATTGCGCTGAAACACTCAGCAGGCTCCCACTGGGGGAGGGGGCGTCGGAGCAGAGCGCCAAGATGGTCATGGCCGTAGAGGATTTTGACACTGTGGGCTCCCCCATCACAGCCCGACAGATCAAACTCTGGACCAACAGGGACCCCCTCCTATCCATGATAAAGAAATGTGTCCTGACTGGGGATTGGGCACCCGCAAACAGGGCGTGCCCCGAGGAAGTCAGACCATTTCAGAGACGGCTGGATGAACTTTCCATCCAAGCCGACTGCCTGTTATGGGGCAGCCGGGTAGTCATGCCCCAGAAAGGAAGAGAAGCGTTCATCAGGGAACTCCACAATGAGCACCCTGGCATCGTGTTGATGAAGGCCATTGCCCGGTCACATGTATGGTGGCCGGGGATTGACTCAGACCTGGAACACTGGGTTTGCAGGTGCACAACGTGTGCCCAGCTGGGCAATGCCCCCAGGGAGGCTCCACTCAGCCCGTGGCCCTGGCCCACAAGGCCATGGTCACGCATTCACGTAGGCTATGCGGGCCCGTTCATGGGGAAAATGTTCCTGATCGTTGTCGATGCATACTCAAAGTGGATCAAGTGCATCATATTGAACTCGTGCACGACATCCATCACCGTGGAGAGTCTGTGTACGGTTTTCACGACCCATGGCTTGCCGGACATCCTGGTCAGCGACAATGGTCCGTATTTTATCAGCCATGAATTCCAGGAGTTTATGTCGGGCAATGGGATCAAGCACGTCCGGACAACATCATTCAAACCGGCTTCCAATGGCCAGACGGAACAGGCAGTCCAAGTCATAAAGCAGGGCACGCTATGCATCCAAGGACCCTCCCTTCAGTACCACCTATCGCGCCTCCTGCTGGCCTACAGGTCCCAGCCACACTCGCTCACGGGAGTCCCGCCAATGGAAGTCCTCATGAAACGCACGCTCAAGACGCGGCTGTCCCTCATTCACCCAGACCTGGCAGACATTGTTGAGGGCAAGCGCCAGTCCCAAACTGAGCTCCATGATCGAGGCTCAAGGGGGAGGTGTATATAGAAATAGATGACCCGGTATTTGTTCTTAACCATGTTTTGGGACCCAAATTGCTTGAAGGCACTGTAATCGGCAAAGAAGGAAACAGGGTCATGGTGGTCAGACTAAACAATGGGCAGATATGCCACAAACACTTGGACCAAGTAAAGACAAGGTTCAGCATAGACACGGAGGAACTGGAAGAAGAGCATGATGAGATAGCACCCACACCACTGCCAGCGTACGAGCAACAAAGACAGCCCTCAGCACGCACAGTCCCTGCGGCCAGCCCGGACAGACCGGAATCACCTCAAGTGACAGAGACGCGTGCTGAGGCTCAGCCACCAGAGCCACACCTGCAGCGCTCCACGAGAGAGCGTCGACCACCCGATAGACTTAACCTCTGAAACTAAAAGACTTAAGGGGTGAGGTGATGTCATGTATTTCACCATCTTGCAGTGACAATAGTTATGTAACTGTAACTCATGCACACTGTACCTGTACCCTTGAAATGCACACCCTGACCACAGGGGGTGAGCTTGCGGGAGACACTCCTCACCTGAGTTTCCAGGTATAAAAGGGGAGGTCCCACCCAGGGTCACCACTCTTTGGTCCTGGGAATAAAGTTAAGGTCACAGAGTGACCGTGTCTGATATATACATGCCTCGTGTGAGTTTGTAACAAGGTGCAGAGATACTAAATATTGTTTCAAATATCTTTGAAGTTATTATAATTTGTGACATAAATTGTACATTCCACCATGAAAGTTCTTCACAAAATGTTACCAGAACTATAAATCCCACTCTCTTTTTAAAATGGGAAAATAGTTTTGGAAAATGATGCATGCAAATACAACTGCTTAACATTAAATGTGCATGAAATTTATTGCCCTGGACAGAAATGAATATAAAATAATTAGAAGAAGCCATTCATTGGAAATGCCTCTATGGTAGCCATTAAATATCCTGATTATCCAACTATGGAGAGTTCAACAATTACAGAAATTAATTGCAGTGATGACAAATTAAATATTTTTCACAATTCAGTATCGGCACTACTAGATCAAGTATAGCATGGTTTTTATTCATGCGAACGTTTTGTCTGCATTATCTACCTTAACCTTAATCTCAATCTCAGAGAAGCAACTTTACCACACCGTGTTATTAATCATGAAAGCAGTAGCTTCAGGTCTTTCATTCAGCTGATATTTTTACATCAGTATAAATTCAACATGTGTTGCGTCAATTAAAACTCTTCAGTTAAAACAGTCAAATGTAGTATTCAATGTCTAAGAATGAAAGAGTGTAAGGCCATCACCATATCTTTTTTGAAAGAATAAAGATTTTTCTTCATGATCTTTGTGCTCTTTTAGAAATACTTATCATCTCATCTGATTTTCACAGAAATCCAAATTTACAAACACTCTTATCTATCGGTGGCTGGAATTTCGGAACTGAAAAGTAAGATTCTTTTCAAAATTATTTTCTACTGATACATAGACCTTTAAGTATGTCAATGACACAAGAAATAAAGAAATCTGAGATTGTGTATGAAGAAATGGGTACAAGTCCAACGGGATCAAATGACACGAGATAATTATAGAAAGTGAAACGTTTACAGTTAGTTTTTGAAGACATCTCAGTGCTTTTCACGGCGGGGGAGGACGGGAGGTGATGACAGCCTTCTTGTGTGATCTTAGGTTACAACTAATGTCGTCTCAAACTACATCGAACTTGTCGTTAAATCGACCTCCTGGTGACAGCAGCAAACCAAGCAAATCGAATCAATGCTTTTCACTTGCATATTAACTGTGGTGGCACCAAGGCAAAAATTGTGCTTAAGCCAAGGTAATGTCATGTTGCCAATACAATTCGTGGGTGTTACTCTCAATACATCACCTCAAATTTCTGCCACCGCTACCACCACCAATACCAGACCTGTAACCATCAATATTTCACTCTAGATGCTCTCTGCAGTCACAATTTGGATAAAATTTCTAATTGTGCTGCTGGATGTTTACAGTTCAAGTGGACACAACATGAAGATTTTACACTGCGATCATGATGCTTTACCGAAATCCTAGCGACAACATTGCATCTTGTTCCTGGGAGCACTAAGATAATGAATACCATTCAATTTTATCATTCTTTCTCCAACAGAAATAGTGCAGCTTGGAATTTTACTGCAACTATACTTCTAATGCTTTGGTTTTTCTGAAACTCTATTGTCCTCCTGAGGACCAAATAACTCACAAGTAATTAAGATGCTGACTGTAGTACTGTAACGAATGTGCGCATTAGGATAATAAAAATATTTGCAAAGGTTATATTTGGAGTAGGCAAGCGTCCATTTAATCATACAAAAGATCTGCATTTATAAAGCATCTTTCATGACCACCGGATGTCTCAAAGCACTTTACAGCCAATGAAGTACTTTTGGAGTGTAGTCATTGTTGTAACTACAGTTGTAAATACAGAACTAAAAATCTATAGCAATGGATAAACCAGGGGACATTTTTCAATAGACACTGTTCGCGTATCTGTGATTAATACGCTCATACCAAGGCCCTTATTTTCGCCATGATTGTGTGCTGTTTTTTGGCGTCCGAACGTTCTTTGATGTCAAATCCTCAGTTTCCAATCTTCGCCAACGTTTGTACGCCGGCGCCGACCATGTGCGCCAGTTTTAAGAAATTTGCTGCAGGCACAAGTGAAAACGGGCTCGGGCGGCGTTTTTGTGCAGTTAGGTGATTTTGGCCGTCCACGATTTTTTTCAGCGCAGTGCAGGGTACTCTGAAAATAATTCGGAAAGTAATTTCCGAGTTCTGGAGCGAGACAATTTAATAAACAAATGTATAAGTTTTTCGGAGGGAGGGAACTGAAATAACTTTGCTGGGTTAGGGTTAGGGTTAGGATTCTTTTTCACCCAAATTGCGACTGTCCACCCCAACACAATTGTTGCTGGTCAGGCTCCAGGCACGGGTCATGGGAGTGCCGACCAGGCAGGGTTGCGGGCTCGGCCAGGCACAAGCACCAGAGCCCGAGCTGCTTTTGAAGCCGAGCGTCAAGTTGTGCTTATGTCTGGCTGAGCTTGCAATTCTGCCTGGCCGGCACTCCTTCGACCAGTGCTCGAGCTCGGTCAGCATCCGAAACTGGACGTTTTGTGCGCAGGAACAGCAGCAAGCTAGAAATCACCATTTAGCACAGGTAACCCAAGAGAGTCACTGTACAAACAAACAAACAAACAAACACATGTGCAGATCAGGGTGTGGTTCAATCTAGGGCGTCACCCAGCCTTGTGGAGCAAAATGGAGAGGAAAGGTGTCAGTGATTTAAGTATATATCTGCATAATAACAACAATATCTCCAAGTTTGCAGATGACACTAAGCTGAGTGGCAGTGTGAGCTGTGAGGAGGATGCTAAGAGGCTGCAGGGTGACTTGAACAGGTTAGGTGAGTGGGCAAATGCATGGCAGATGCAGTATAATGTGGATAAATGTGTGGTTATCCACTTTGGTGGCGAAAACATGGAGGCAGAATGGCATCTGAATGGTGACAGATTAGGAAAAGGGGAGGTGCAACAAGACCTGGATGTCATGGTACATCAGTCATTGAAAGTTGGCATGCAGGTACAGCAGGCGGTGAAGAAGGCAACTGGCATGTTGGCCTTCATCGCGAGAGGAATTGAGTAAGGAGGTCTTACTGCAGTTGTACAGGGCCTTGGTGAGGCCACATTTTGAATATTGTGTACAGTTTTGGTCTCCTAATCTGAGGAAGGACATACTTGCTATTGAGGGAGTGCAGCAAAGGTTCACCAGACTGATTCTCGGGATGGCAGGACTGACATATGAAGAAAGGCTAGATCGACTAGGCTTATATTCACTGGAATTGAGAAGAATGAGAGGGGATCACATAGAAACATATAAAATTCTGAGTGGATTGACAGGTTAGATGCAGAAAGAATGTTCCCGATGTTGGGGAAGTCCAGAACCAGGGGTCACAGTCTAAGGATAAGGGGTAAGCCATTTAGAACCGAGATGAGGAGGAACTTCTTCACTGCAGTTGTACAGGGCCTTGGTGAGGCCAAACTTTGAATATTGTGTACAGTTTTGGTCTCCTAATCCAAGGAAGGACATTCTTGCTATTGAGGGAGTGCAGCGAAGATTCACCAGACTGATTCCCAGGATGGCAGAACTGACATATAAAGAAAGACTGGATCAACTAGGCTTATATTCACTGGAATTTAGAAGAATGAGAGGGGATTTCATTAAAACATAAAATTCTGACTGGATTGGACAGGTTAGATGCAGGAAGAAGGTTCGCGATGTTGGGGAAGCCCAGAACCAGGGGTCACAGTCTAAGGATAAGGGGTAAGCCATTTAGGACCGAGATGAGGAAAAACTTCTTCACTCAAAGAATTGTGAACCTGTGGAATTCTCTACCACAGAAAGTTGTTGAGGCCAGTTCGTTAGATATTTTCAAAAGGGAGTTAGATGCGGCCCTTATGGCTAATGGGATGAAGGGGTATGGAGAGAAAGCAGGAATGGGGTACTGAAGTTGCATGATCAGCCATGATCAGCCATGATCATATTGAATGGTGGTGCAGGCTCGAAGGGCCGAATGGCCTACTCCTGCACCTATTTTCTATATTTCTATGTTTCTAATAATGGGTTCAATTTTTAACATGCCTGATGTGATAAGGGCGTTGGCCATACATTGCATGCACATGTAGAGGCGACGAATAATTCTTGATGCTTTCATCCTACGTCAGAGCATTATATCTGTGATGTTTCAGGAGGTGTCAGATGGGCAGAGCTGGTGACTCGGGGACAAAGGTTATGGGCTCGCCACCTGGCTTATGACCCCCCCCCTACGCAAACCCCGCACTGAGGCAGAGCGTCAGTACAATATGTCCCACATAACGTCACGGAGATCATAGATAGGACAATTGGCATTTTAAAGCAGCGTTTCCGATGCCTGGACCACTCTGGAGGCTACTTGCAATATTCCCCTCACCACATCGCTCAGTTCACTGTCATGTGCTGAATGCTACACAACTTGGCCATCATGAGGGGACAGGTACTGGACATTGAAGACCCTCCTGAAGGGCGAAGGAGGAATGAGGATCGGAGGAGGTTGATGAGGAGGAGGACCAGCAGCAGGAGGAGGAAGCACCTCGAGCCGCAGGACGGTGGAGGAGGGCGGGGCGACCAAGGGGATCTCTAGCCTTTGCTAGAGACTTGAGTCAGTTATTAATCCGTGAACTTTTCTGCCTGAAAGTGAAACGGCGGCACGGTTGATTAAAGTATCGCACCATGTTCTATGTTTCTATGTCTATGTTTCTATGTTGACTGTTTACACCTGTTTGCACTTTTAATAATATTGTGTTGGTTTATGTTGGTTAAATTCACAAAATAATGCACCGATTCTGGTTAAATTAAAATAATAGGTTTACATTTGTACATTTATACTTACATGTTAATTGAAAATTAAAGTTATCAAACTTTAAACTTCTCGCAAACTTTAACATTTTCAATTAACAAAACTTTATTGTATTTAACTTTTCTATTAACAAAACAAGTAACAGCAAGATTAAAATATCTTTCCTCCCCCTTATTCAACAACCACTAGCGCATAGTGCCCTTCCTGCCTACCCTGGTGCCTCTACCCTTAGCCCTGTCTGTTGGCGCAGCAGATTTCCTCAGCCGCCCGGTGAGCCCAAGGTTATATTTTTTGGGTTTCCGTTGGTGGGTTAGGACAGGGGCAGACCTAGTAGACACCTTTCTGAAAGGCCCGGGTTCGTCTTCGTCTTCTTTCTCAAGCTGTGGATCACCCTGTGGCACAGTCCCTGAGGGTGTTCTGGGCATGATTTGAGTGGCAGCAGTTGATGCCGCCATTTGGAGTTATTGAATGACAACCTGGATGTGATCCTTTATTGCAGCAGTTACCTGCAAATTTCCGTCACATATGTCAGACAATTTCCACATCAGCTTTCCCGATAGTTCATCATTTTTAAGAGAGGGTCCTTCTGCTGTGGTGGCCACAGACACACACACACATACATTTACAAATGTAATTGCAGTGCATACTTACTTTAATTAATTGTCCTAGGTCCTGCCACTTCTGTTTTAGCTGCCCACCAATTCTCTGGCTGATGGCTACCGCATTGTGCTCTACAGCAACTTCATCCCAACGTTGAGCCATTATACCAGATTTTAATTTTTTTCGCTTTTCTGCCTGAGTTGCCAGCAGGTCCCATTTCCTCTCAATGATATCTACCAGGGATACTACTTTGTGTGGGAGAAATCAAACGGCCCTTCCTTCTCCTCCTTCAAATTCCTCTTCCGCTTCCCTCTCAGCCATATTTTGCAGGTTATAATGCTCAAAATTGCAGAAAGATCCAGCCAGCACGATCTGATCTCAAAAGGAAAAACGATCCGATCACAAAAGGCTCTTTAAATAAGTCTGATCCAGACCAGGAAGTTTCTTTTTTCGCGCATGCCCAGTTTTTAGAGCAGACTTGAAGCTCCGCCACCCCAGACAACTTCGGAGAGCGCGGCGCCAAATTCAAATATTTGTTTGGTGAAAGTCCCGATTTGTTTTCTGCCGCGAACGTACACAAAAAAATCGTACGTTAACATGCGCGGGCGCCAAAAATCCATCAAGTGGAAAATAGGAGACCAAATCACTTTGTGCCTTTTACGTCATTAACCTGTTTATTTTACCGAGTGACACCTGCCAACAAACGGGTTCCGATTCCGGTTCGTTGGCAACAGTTGAGTCTGATTTTAAACATAAGAACATAAGGAATAGGAGCAGTAGTAGGCCATCTGGCCCCTTGAGCCTGCTCCACCATTTAATAAGATCATGGCTGATCTGATCATGGACTCAGCTCCACTTCTCTGTCCGCTCCCCATAAGCCTTTATTCCCTTATCGCTCAAAAATCTGTCTATCTCCGCCTTAAATATATTCAATGACCCAGCCTCCACAGCTCTCTGGGGCAGAGAATTCCTTAGATTTACAACTCTCAGAGAAGAAATTCCTCCTCATCTCAGTTTTAAATGCGCAGCCCCTTATTCTGAGACTATGTCACCTAGTTTTAGTTTCCCTCTCTGCATCCACCTTGTCGAGCCCCCTCATTATCTTATATGTTTCGATAAGATCACCTCTCATTCTTCCAATGAGTATAGGCCCAACCTACTCAAAAGTCAACCCCCTCATCTCCGGAATCAAGCTAGTGAACCTTCTCTGAACAGCCTCCAATGCAAGTATATCCTTCCTTAAATACGGAGACCAAAACTGTACACAGTATTCTAGGTGTGGCCTCACCAATATCCTGTACTGTTGTAGGAGGACTTCCCTGCTTTTATACTCTATCCCCCTTTCAATGAAGGCCAACATTCCATTTGCCTTCCTGATTACTTGCTGTACCTGCATACTAACTTTTTGTGTTTCATGCACAAGGACCCCCAGGTACCTCTGTATTGCAGCACTTTGCAATTTTTCTCCAGTTAAATTATAATTTGCTTTTCTATTTTTTCTGCCAAAGTGGATAACCTCACATTTTCCCACATTATAATCTATCTGCCAAATTTTTCCCCACTCACTTAGCCTGTCTATATCCCTTTGCAGATTTTTTGTATCCTCCTCACAAGTTGCTTTCTCACCCATCTTTGTATCATCAGCAAACTTGGCTACATTACAGTCAGGCCCTTCATCCAAATTATTAATATAGATTGTAAATAGTTGAGGCCCCAGCACCAATCCCTGTGGCACCCCACTAGTCACTGTTTGCCAACTGGAAAATGATCCATTTATCCCGACTCTCTGTTTTCTGTTAGTTAGCCAATCCTCTATCCATGCTAATATATTAACCCCAACTCCATGAACTTTTATCTTGTGCAGTAACCTTTTATGTGGTACTTTATCGAATGCCTTATGGAAATCCAAATACACCACATCCACTGGTTCCCCCATATCCATCCTGCTCATTACATCCTCAAAGAACTCCAGCAAATTTGTCAAACATGATTTCCCTTTCATAAAACCATGCTGACTCTGCTTGATTGAGTTATGCTTTTCCAAATGTCCCGCTATTGCTTCCTTAAGCAGATTATTACTACTATTATTAAAGCAGACAGAGGAATTTAGCATGTGCATGTTAAGCAGGAACATCGCTGGCCAGAAAATATATCGAATAAAATCTCAGTGAAATAAAATTTGGCTGAATGCTTAACTTTAGTTATTGTATCAGTATTTGATCTGAGTGACTGTCACTCACAAACCAATACTGCAACCTCTTATTGCAATGGAGCTATGACTCTGATCATATGACATCTCCTACTAGAATGGTTCTGAAGTGGAAAAATAATGCCTGCTGCATTGCAGTAAAGTTTGCCTGCCTGATGTAATCAGGCTCTGGAAGGAAATGATAGAGAAATCCCCGACATATCTACCTGTCCAGCAGCATTGGAGTCTCTTTCCTTCTGTACCTCTCCTCCCCACCACTCACGGTCACAGAAAATCAGATTTATGAGAATAAGCATAGGAATTAATCTTAATGAAAATGTTGAAAATTTAGTTATCCACTGGAACGTGGAAAAAATAAGGTGGATGTTGTGGAGTATTTAAATAACGCTCGACACAAGTCTGTATGTGGAGAAAAGAGTTGTTTATTTTGCTCGATCAATCAAGGGCGACCTGGCTTCTACACAAGTTCAGTAACTTGGTGACCCAAACCAGCTGTTGTCTCCAAGCAGCTTTGGGGCTGCTATTTTTATACAGTCAAAATACATACAAAATCAGGAAGTTCCGTGCAGAAACTTTCCATTTGTTGTTTCCCTAACTACTAGGATTACAAATATTAATTGGTTAATACAATTATATTGACAGCAAGCTTTGTTACCTCCCCTGTGCGCCTTTTATCTGATAAGTTACGTGCTACATTATTCCCCTTTTGGCTAATCTACCCTCAACCAGCTGCGGGTTCTCAATCATCCACTGTTTCCTGTAATCTCTTACCACTCCATGTGACCTAGCCTTGGAGTGTATTTTTCCCAACTGTCTGTTTTTTTCTGTGATAAGGTCATTTATCTTCCTGAGAGTCCTAGTTTAGCATTTTCCCTGTGTTCGTAGCATGCACCTTTCTTTTTTATTCTTTCAGCCTTGCTTATGGTTTTTAACTTTACTTAATTAGGTCCCCTTTGATTAATTAGGTTCCCTCTACCTAATTTTTTCCTCTACAATCCCCCATTTGGTCAGATGGTTACCCCAAATACCCACCCTGACCAATAGTTTCCCTTTCCCTATCTTGATTTGTGTGTCTCCCGCCCCGGTTTCGTTGATCAGATGATAGGATTAGAACACTCACAACTCATATCAGGTACTCGTGCCATTGTTATGGTTGCTCCCCCTTATGTGGACCTAGCAAAGGCTTCCTCTGTTCTTTGTAAATGGCCTTAGCCAAGGTTTTCATTCTGCGTCACTTGTATCTGCCTGCACATTCTGCCAGGAGTTTGACCTGATCCCTAGCTTGTAGCTTTGCTTGGGTATACCTCATCTGTCTTTTGCACTTTTTACATAACATCACCAACCAATTCAAGGCTATTACTATCTGTATTGCCACTAGGGTATGTGAAAGGATCCTTATCCATGGATGTATTTCAACATTCATTCCCCAATTCCATAATCTCAAGTACCAAGGCGAGTTTTTCAGGTTATCCTTTATTTCACTGTCCAGTTCTTTGCCTTTAACCTTTAACTCATAATATCTTTTAATGTTATTTCTTAATAGTCCTTTGAGCTCAGTTAAATCTTCAAGTAACAGGGGAATTGCTGGTGCTTGCTCTTCCATGTAATCATCAATATTTTGCTTCTCATCACTTATATTTAATGTCATTGTCTTCCTGGAGTGTATATATGTTATGCATGTTCTTCCCACTGCCACCGACACTGAGAGTAAAGCAAAAGTTAGGCATTGTAATGTTACAAGTCAAGCCTCCATAATCGTAAGTTCCCAGGCTAGTTACCACACAATATTCTCCTCGTTCTTGATGGGTGTAATGTGTGGGTTCGGTTCGGGCAGGGCTATTCTAATGACATATCCTTCCGAAGTATTGTCAAAGCCGCAGCTATCCTTGCTCCCACCTCCCACTGGGTGAGGGCATATAGTTAGGCTTCCTTCTCTCCGCCACCCGGATAAAGTTATTCCCCTTATCTTTCTATTGTTCTTGATCGCATACTGGTCCATCGGGTAATGACGGATGTACTCCTCCCTTCATATTATCCCTATGTTTTCAACTTCATATTGAAGATACAGGTATGAGCCTTGGTTTATTATGAGGATCACTAATATTATCCCTACATAGGGGTTTGTTTCCCCTTACATCCTCCTGTAACCGCATACACCCTAGTCATTCCTTTCAGGGTGCCAGCGTCTAATGGCCTAGTGTGCTGTGCTCTTTCTTTCAACTGGGTGCTATTTATCCAATCTGGAACTCACCCGGTTTGTATCTGATCCATATTGTGTCTCACCTGACCGATCATCCATCTCCCATAAGCATGACATGTGTCTCCTTTCCTGTCCTCCACATTGTCCTCTCGTTCCTGCTTATTTAGCTCAGTAATTGTTCGTGCATGGCCTTCCAGTACGGATTATTTTGGATGTTTTAGATCTTAAATCTGAAGATTCTATCCCTATCCTGGCCTGTTTCCTCATTAGTACCTCCATCGTTCCCCTCAAACTATCTACTCCTGCTTGAATCACCTATATATCTAGTGCATCTACTAGAGAGGTCCTATACTTACTCCAGTTAATACATCATTCCCTACAGATCTCCTCTGTCTTCCTCCTTTGTGTTTCAGCTGCTTGTGATACTCCCTTGCTTCTGATGCATCACCAGCTTTTCTCAGGATTGTATCTAGCTTCCGTGTGTATAACACTTTAGTCTTGGGGCTAAACTTTTCTGGCAGGTATAGGTCTGTTAAATTTATGATCACAGGTAATATTTCATGCTGCACATTGTCAAATAACAACATTCCCTCCAATCTCTTCACCAACCCGCTGGGTGGTCCTTCAAGTAAGGAGAGGGCAAGTAATTGGTGGTAGTGTTGTTGGTCCTGGGGTCATGACTATAGGTTTTTGCCAATAAATCATCACTGCTGGACCTGAACACTTTCTCTCTTCCTGACATGTGACCCATTCTATCGCTTTTAACGAGGATAGCTCTAAGGCCATGTCCCTCTTTGGGTCCAGACAATGTACTATTACTTCTGTTCCAGGTTTAACTACCATGCGCTTTCCCGAGGTTAATTCCCCTGATTTACAATATTCAAGTAACATTGTGTTTCCCACTTATCTTGTGGCTTCAAGATAAACGCTCCTGACACTCGGAAGCCGCCCCCTAGGGGCTGCTTTACGTAGTTGTTGTACCTTCCAGTGTGGGTATATGCTTCTGGGCCCCTAGGGACAGTCTTGTAGCTTGTCCTTGTAGAATCATAAAGGCGGTGGTGATCACATTTATATACATTTTGTTGATAAAACACATCCTGGATATGGCAGGCTTTTAGTTAGATTCTTACCATTTCTCCGGACGTGTGATCTTTCCCAGATCCATTTCATTATGGCAAGTACCCCTAGTATTGAAAATATTAATCCTAGTCCTCTGAAAAGTCCATCTATCAATGCATCCATCCACTACTTATACTCTAAGGCGTATTTTAAGGAGTAAATTACCGGGAGTATCTTAGGTTCCGCCATCAGCCTTTTCCTTATATTCTTTCAGCTGGGACCAATGTTTCCATCGGCCCCCATCTTTCATATTTATACACGCACATGTGTCACCACTGATTAATACTTCATATGGTCTGCTCCATCGTGGGGCGAATCCAGGTTTTCCTGGCAATTCTTTAACCATTACCTTCGCTCCAACCTCCGTCACTACCACTGGGGTTTTTTTTCCCTTGATCTTTATCTTCATCCCTTTGTCTATCTCTTATGACCAGCCATATATCTTTCAGCTGCTTACTCAACTCCATCACATACTTCCTGATTCGATCTCGTAATGTGGAGAAAGGAGTTGTTTATTTTGCTCGATCGATCAAGGGAGACCCAGCTTCTACATGAGTTCAGTAACTCAGTGACCCAAACCAGCCGTTCTCTCTGAGCAGCTTCGGGGCTGCTATTTTTATGCAGTCAAAATATATACAAAATCATGAAGTTCTGCGTGGAAGCTTTCCATTTGTTGTTTCCTTGCCACGTCTCAAAGTTTCGCCTAACTACTGTGATTACAAATGTTAATTGGTTAATACAATTATATTGACAGCAAGCTTCATTACCTCCCCTGTGTGCCTTTTATCTGATAAGTTACGTGCTACATCATTCTCAGGTCTGCGAACTCTTCCCCTCTTGGCCGATCTACCTTCAACCAGCTGCGGGTTCTCAATCATCCATTGTTTCCTGTAATCTCTTACCACTCCATGTGACCTCGCCTTGGAGTGTATTTTTCCAAACTGTCTGTTTTTTCTGTGATAAGGTCATTTATCTTCCTGAGAGTCCTAGTTTAGCATTCTCCCTGTGTTCGTAGCATGCATCTTTCTTTTTTTTCTTTCAGTCTTGCTTATGGTTTTTAACGTTACTTAATTAGGTCCCCTTTGATTAATTAGGTTCCCTCTACCTAATTTTTTCATCTACAGTGGATAAAAAGCCACTGTAGGTCAAATGATAGGAATATTATACCACAAATAGAAGCAGATACATACAACTCACCTCAAAAGATGACTAGTACATACAAAGCATTATCCACTGGAAATGTATTTTTCATTATTATATAAATCTGAAAAAAAATTCAAATACTTACATCAACTTACAGGCGCTTCAAAGGAGAATTATTTTTGTAATTAAATATGGCTGTGCCACAGCACATACATTGAAAAATGTACCCGAGAACTGCATTGTATTGCAGTACATTCCACTGTTATCCAAATGTAGAGTTTTGAAGGTGAAATGATTCTGGAATCGAAAAAAAGTTTGTAGTTGTTAACAAAAGGACAGGCTCAGCCATCAATGAACAAGGCTAGAAACTTCACAAATGACTCTAACTATACTTTTTCAAAACATATCTTTGTCAGGTTCACTGCCATGGTTACCAGCAGCGAAACTCGTCTAATATTCATTAAGTCTGTGATTGAGTTTCTACGGAAAAAAGGATTTGATGGTTTAGATCTGCATTGGGAGTATCCAGCGTTTAACAGAAGCCCACCACAGGACAAGCAGCGCTTCACACTGTTGGTTCAGGTGAGCGATAAAATACAAATCTGTTATTTATCAGGGGGATCCAATCTATAATTTTAAAAAAATGACATGTAGATCATTACATTCTGTCTCAAAATGCATGAAAAGGACCCGTGAACCTTTCTTACTGGGGAAGGAATGTCCACATTTAACTTTTACACACATTTGGTGGTCCAGTACCAATGTGTTTGGAGGCTAATGGAATGCTGGCCTTTGTCGCAAGGGGGTTGGGAAACGAAAGTGGTGCTTCAGTTGGACCTCATCTGGAGAACTGCATTCAGGTCACCGCACCTGAGGAAAGTTATATCGGTGTTGGATGGACTACAGTACAGATTTGTCAGAATGAATGCTGGGACTGAAAGGATTAAATTATAAAGGACAGGTTACATAAACTTCACTTGTATTCTCTGGAGTTCAGAAGATTGAGGGATGATTTAATTGAGGCATTTAAAATGATTCACCACAGTGTTGCCAACGTGAAGCAATGCTCACCTGAGACGGGGCACTCACAAGAAGGATAATCATCCCAGGGGTGTTCTTGTGAGCTTTACAGTGTCTCGGCACAAGTATCATTTTGACAGTTGCCTGGAAGATGACCAGCCACCCTTTCGTCACCCAGGGATGGCATAATCCACAAAAAAAAGAGACTAGATAGACTTGGATTTATATAGCATCTTTCACGACCAACGGACGTCTCAAAGTGCTTTATAGCTAATGAAGTACTTGTGAAGAGTAGTCACTGTTGTAATGTGGGAAAAAAGGAGAAAAGTAATTAAAAAATTGTAAAGTTACAAAAAAAACTCAATACATTTCCAATCTGTCACATGTTATGTACCATTGTTATAACCTTATCATATTACTATTTGTTAATAAATAGGAACTCCTAGAAAAGTTTAAGAACGAATCCAGTGAAAGCAACAAACCAAGATTGCTGCTTTCAGCGGCAGTGGCGTCTGGCATCAGAAATATTCAAGCAGGCTATGAAATAGAAAAGATTTCAAAGTATGTACAAGCTCTTTATATGTCAAATATATTTTGCAGCTGAAGTCGTTTTCATCAAATCATACCCTAAATAGATCAACTATATTCCTGAAAATGATAACCGAGACTTTAACAGAGAGCCATGATCTTATTAAATGGCGGAGCCGGCTCGAGGGGCCAAATGGCCTACTCCTGATTCTATTTCTTATGTTCTTATGCCCTACCGCTATCGTATTGAATGCAATAAAGTTTCAAATATCAGGGACATGAGACAGAAAGTCAGACAAAACATCAGGGTAAGGATGTGGATTAAATTCTCAGACAAGGCTATTTGACTAGGAGTATAAATGAATTTTAAGAGAAAAGTCGAGTCGCTTTGAGGGAGAGAAGGCATTGAAAGATATTCTGAGAAACCAGGTGGGTGAGTTGAATTTCTGAAAAAAAAAGGACAGGCTTGATGGGTTTAATGGCCTTTTCCTGTTTCTTAAAATTCATGGTCTTATAAATTATGAAGATTAGCAAATAAATTGCAGAGGTAGCGGGAGCAGGAAAGAAAACAGTCATTGCTATTGCTCATCAGTGCTCCCCAGTGGCAGGTTCAATGTATGTACAGGTAGTAGAAACTTCCTTCATACCATCCTCGACACCTATTCATTTTTGTTTTGTGCAGGCATTTGGATTTTATCGGTGTGATGACTTATGAGTTCCATGGTCCATGGGATACTAAAACGGGACCCAATAGTCCTCTGTACAAGAGTTCTACTGACTATTACGATGATAAATACTTTAATGTAGTATGTATATACATTTAAAAATATATCACTTTTTCATCTTTCCATTTATAATTTTTCTCAAATTCTCTTGAATTACTAATGCAAATTTGTGAAGTCAAATTTAAGTAAAATGTCTTCCTTGTAGGAGTTTGCTACAAACTACTGGAAAGAAAATGGTGCACCTGCAGAAAAACTGTTGGTTGGATTTCCAACATATGGGCGGACTTTCACACTCTGTTCTCCCGATAACAAACCCGGTGCTTCAGCGTGTGGTCCCGGAACACAAGGGAATTGCACTAAAGCGGCTGGAATTTTGGCATACTATGAGGTATGGTTTGATATTTATACACAAAATTACGTCAGCACCTTATATTACCAATTTTACAATAAAGGACTGTAGTGCAAATCAATTCACCATAAACATTACTAGTTACTGTGACCATTACTAATGACCAACATGTTAAATCCCTAATGGAAATGCTATATATTTATCATAACAATTACATTCCTATGGTTTTATTTACTGAAAATACAGTAATAAACCTTTCTGTATTCAAATCCCCATTTGTATCCCCATTGCCTGAATTTACAAACCAATCACAATCACTGCTAATACAATTTAATTAATTTTGTAAGCAAGTTGTTTAAATGAAATCCCGTTTGTACATAAGCAAAAGATTTGCCCCTCCATCCTCTGCTCTATTCCTCCTGCCTGCCCATTCTACTCTCTAAACCTCCACTACTGGATGAGCAGAAATGTCCTCCAACTAAATATTGGGAAGACCGAAGCCATCATCTTCAGTCCTCACCACGAACTCCGTTCTCTAGCCACCAACTCCATACTGTTCCCTGGCAACTGTCTGAGGCTGAACCAGACTGTTCGCAACTTTGGTGTCATATTCGACCCCGAGATAAGATTCCGACCATATATCCATGCCATCACTAAGACTGCCTATTTCCACCACCGGAACATCACTCGACTCCACCCCTCAGTTCATCTGCTGCTGCTGAAACCATCATCCATCCCTTTGTTACCTCTAGACTTGACTATTCCAATGCACTCCTAGCTGGCCTCCCATGTTCTACCCTCCATAAACTTGAGGTGATCCAAAACTCTGCTGCCTATGTCCTAACTTGCACCAAGTCCAGTTCACCCCATCACCGCATTGCTCGCTGACCTACATTGTCTCCCGATAAAGCAACATCTTGATTTTAAAATTCTCTTCCTTGTTTTTAAATCCCTCCATAGCCTCGCCCTCTATCTCTGTAATCTCTTTCAGCCCCACAACCCTCCGATATCTGCACTTCTCTAATTCTGGCCTCTTGAACATCCCCAATTTCAATTGCTCCACCATTGGTGACCGTGCCTTCAGCTGCCTAGGCCCTAGGCTCTGGAATTCCCTCCCTAAACCTCTCCGCCTCTCTACCCCTCTTTCCCTTTTAAAAACGCCCCTTAAAACCTACACCATCTGCCCTAATATCTGCTTATGAGGCTTGGTTGGTGTCAAATTTTGTTTGATAACGCTCCTGTGAAGCGTCTTGGGATGTTTTAATACGTTAAATGCGCTATAGAAATATAAGTTGATATTGTTGTTAAAGCTGGAGTTCTTGATACAGACAGTGGCTGCCTGAACTGGTAAAATACTGCATTTCCCAGTATCAACATCCTTCAGCTTGATGAGCACAAAACTAACAATAAAAATTGTTTTTAATAGCTATAGTTGTATCTATAATCTGTTGATTATGGAGGAAAAAAACAAAGAGAGAACTGGACACATATGACTTTCCATAGAAAATTCCAAACAGCAATACTTTAAAATGTTGATCAGAGTTACTGTCAGCGAAAATATCTTGTGCAGATAACATTAAATTCCAGTCCAGTGTTAGGGAGTGAGTGGGTGGTGGGGATGGGGGCCGGGGGGATGGTGGGGAGGGGGAGAGGGGAGATAGAATTCATCAAGGAGGCTGCAGCAGGCTATGGGCATTCATTCATAGTGCCATTCAGCATGAATACCTGTTGTCAGGCTGCCTCTAACCAGTCGTTTTAATATATAAACAATGGAACAAAGGACAACTGGTGCCAGTAAGAGTACAGCTAATTTCTTTTAGAACACTTAAGATTTCACATAAATAGCTTTGCCTTTAATTCTGTATAATTGTTTCAGATCAGTTTAACTCTTTTCGTTTAAAAAGGTGCCACTTTTCCATGTAATTACTGATTAACTATCAGGAGTGGGTGTTGATAAACCAGCTTCAGGTTTGGGATTGCTGGCTTGAATTTGGCTTTGATGCCACTAAATTTCATGACTGAATTTCAAAATTTTTCCACATGAATCGAATACCTTAATCTAAAATCTATAGCATCAGAAACGTGAAAAAATGTGGCTTTTGGAGATCCGAAGCAAAAGTTGAAGACATGCCTATAATAACTAATGATTCTGTTACCTTGTGTTGGATTTTTCTTTATTTGAATTGTTTCATTATGTTTCTGTAGTTTTCTATATTTATTCTCTCTGCTTCTGATTATATTCGTCGTCAACTTTCTTTTCCCTCCCATTCTTTTTATTCTTCAATTTGAAGCAACATATCGATTATTTTTCCTGGAAGTTAACATAAGAACATAACAAATAGGAGCAGGAGTAGGCCATTTGGCCCTTCGAGCCTGCTCCGCCATTCAATAAGATCATGGCCTGCTCCCCATAACCCACATCTATTCACATTTCAAATAGTTACATACAGTAACAGAACAACTGGGGAGGTATGGTGGAAGGACATATTAGTGTTGGTTATTATTTACCAAATCCGGATTAGTTTTACTGTTTAAACAAATCTCTGCAGTGACAATGAAACACGCTTTATAATTCCACGAGCATTAGTGATTATTCTTCACATACAAGTGCACAGAGCAAGTACTGGGAGGCGACTCCACCAAGTAGTGCATCACAGCCAGTCAGATAATCTCCTAACCCCAAATCGACACATTCCAGCAGGGGTAACTGAATAGTAATCAGGAGTGGGAACCACAACCAATTTTTCTCTTCACTAACCTATTTGCTCTCGACATGGCCGTGATCGCTAACTCAGTACAGGTTGAAAGAATGTGGGAACATGGGAGGGGATCTCATTGAAACATATAAAATTCTGACTGGGTTGGATAGACTGGATGAGGGGAGGATGTTTCCCCTGGATGGCAAGTCTAGAATAAGGGGTCACAGTCTCAGGATACAGGATAGGAAATTTAGGACCGAGATGGAGAAATGTTTTCATTCAGAGTGTGGTGAACCTGTGGAATTCTCTACCACAGAAGGCTGTGGAGGTCAAGTCACTGAATATATTTAAGAGGGAGATAGATAGATTTCTAGAAACAAAAGGCATCAAGGGGTATGGGAATAAAGCGGGAATATGGTGTTGAGATAGAGGATCAGCCAGGATCATATTGAATGGCGGTGCAGACTCGAAGGGCCGAATGGCCTACTACTGCTCCTATTTTCTATGTTTCTACGTTTCTATAGGATCAGGAGTAGGCCATTCAGCCCTTCTAGCCAGCTCTACCATTCAGTTAGATCATGGCATGATCTGTACCTCATCTCCATTTACCCGCCTTAGCTCCATATTCTTAGGTACCCTTACCCAACAAAAATTTATCAATCTCAGTCCTGAAAGCTCCAATTGTCTGAGCACCCAGAGCCTTTTGGTCGAGATAATTCCAGATTTCTACTACTCCGTGAAAAAGGTGCTTCTGATTTCCCTCCTAAAAGCACTAGCTCTAATTTTAAGATTGAACCTGAAATTGCAATTGGAGGCTTCCCACAGGTGAATGCCTCCGATCCTCAAGAAAAATACACACCTAACTGGTGCCCCCATATCTTCAGACTCTCGTGGTCCTGGGCCTGCAGTAAAGGCCCATGTATCCCAGGGACACATGCGGTCCAACTAATCAAAAAGGGGGATTCCCACTATCCTTATGGGGATTCCATTTACGTATGGAATAAGAACATAAGAACATAAGAACATAAGAAATAGGAACAAGAGTAGGCCATATGGCCCCACGAGCCTGCTCCACTAATCAATAAGATCATGGCTGATCTGATCATGGACTCAGCTCCACTTCCCCACCCACTCCCCATAGCCCCTTATCCCCTTATCGTTTAAGAAACTGTCTATTTCTGACTTAAATTTATTCAATGTCCCAACTTCCACAGCTCTCTGAGGCAGCGAATTTCACAGATTTACAACCCTCTGAGAGAAGAAATTTCTCCTCATCTCTGTTTTAAATGGGCAGCCCTTATCCTAAGATCATGCCTCTAGTTCTAGTCTCCCCCATCAGTGGAAACATCCTCTCTGCATCCACCTTATCAAGCCACCTCATAATCTTATACGTTTCGATAAGATCACCTCTCATTCTTCTGAATTTCAATGAGTAGAGGCCCAACCTACTCAACCTTTCCTCATAAGTCAACCCCCTCATCACTGGAATCAACCTAGTGAATCTTCTTTGAACTGCCTCCAAAGCAAGTATATCCTTTCGCAAATATGGAAACCAAAACTGCACGCGGTATTCCAAGTATATAGCTGAAGCAAGACTTCCCTGCTTTTATACTCTATCCCCCTTTCAATGAAGGCCAACATTCCATTTGCCTTCCTGATCACTTGCTGTACCTGCATACTATCCTTTTGTGTTTCATGCACAAGTACCTCCAGGTCCCGCTGTACTGCGGCACTTTGCAATCTTTCTCCATTTAAATAATAACTTGCTCTTTGATTTTTTCTGCCAAAGTGCATGACCTCACACTTTCCAACATTATACTCCATCTGTCAAATTTTTGCGCACTCACTTAGCCTGTCTATGTCCTTTTGCATATTTTTTGTGTCCTCCTCACACATTGCTTTTCCTCCCATCTTTGTATCGTCAGTAAACTCGGCTACCTTACACTCAGTCCCTTCTTCCAAGTCGTTAATATAGATTGTAAATAGTTGGGTTCCCAGCACTGATCCCTGCGGCACCCCACTAGTTACTGTTTGCCAACCAGAGAATGAACAATTTATCCCAACTCTCTGTTTTCTGTTAGTTTGCCAATCCTCTAGCCATGCTAATATATTACCCCCAACCCCATGAACTTTTATCTTGTGCAGTAACCTTTTTTGTGGCACCCATCAACATAATAGGAATGACATAAAAAATACATTTTCGCACAACCTAAATGCAAATATATCATTACATTTAAAATTAATTAAAATACAGTTTAATTAAACATTTAAAACAAAAATTAATTTTTTTGAAAAATAAATTAAAACATTTTTAAAGGAGCCCAAAATAACCTAAACAAATTTTGAAGATTTTTGAATGTTTAAAAACTGTTATTTTAATATTTATTTAAACCTTTATGCTGGTAAAGGAAGGCCCCATGCCTGTTTTTACCAGGTGTAACAGTTTTATGGGCATTCACTGAGCAGTAGTTAGGCAAACAGCCCAACCATGCACCAGCGAATGTCCATTTCCTATGCATGCAGATGAGCTGTTAAGCTGAAACTCGATAGATCGCAAACCCGGAACTTGCGGCGCATTTACTACCTCGTATGTGCGTACACGGTCATCGGCCCCGTAAAATCCGGGCCATTATGTCCCCTCATTCTTGATTTCTCCATCAGACAAAATAGTTTCTTTGTAACTACTCTATCGAATCCTTGTAACATTTTAACCATTTTGATCAGATCACCCCTCAATCTTCCATTCTCAAAGGGAAGACAACTTGCATTTATAACGCGCCTTTCACAACTTCAGGATCTCCCAAAGCGCTTTACAACCAATGAAGTACAGGTTAGATGCAGGAAGAATGTTCCCAATGTTGGGGAAGTCCAGAACCAGGGGTCACAGTCTAAGGATAAGGGGTAAGCCATTTAGGACCGAGATGAGGAGAAACTTCTTCACCCAGAGAGTGGTGAACCTGTGGAATTCTCTACCACAGGAAGTTGTTGAGGCCAATTCACTAAATATATTCAAAAAGGAGTTAGATGTAGTCCTTACTACTAGGGGGATCAAGGGGTATGGTGAGAAAGCAGGAGTGGGGTACTGAAGTTGCATGTTCAGCCATGAACTCATTGAATGACGGTGCAGGCTAGAAGGGCCGAAAGGCCTACTCCTGCACCTATTTTCTTTGTTTCTATGTTTCTATGACACAATAGTAAAATGAGCACATTTTTGTTAACAGATATGTGACTTTTTGAAAAGTGCTAATAAAGGGTGGATGGAGGAACAGGAAGTTCCATATGCATATAAAGATGATGAATGGGTTACTTATGACAATTTGAAGAGTTACGAGAAGAAAGTATGTATTTTATAGTTATGTTTATTATTCTCTTCCTGCTCTATGCTTTTTTAACTGATTGTTTGTAATAAATCCACCTGAACTGTACAGTATATCAAGTGGTTGATTTCACAGTTGGCTTAGATATTTCTTTCATTAGATAGCACGATACCACAACTGTTATTTTAATTTTGATTTTGTTTTAGTGACTTCTGAAGAGATTTAGTACTTGTCTCCCTTTGTAATTATGTTTAATATCTTACATTTTCTATAAAGTTATCCTGAAAGCTTTTCTCTGCATAGATACAAAACAAATTTGCTATTTATTTTGGAAGCTCCTAATCCCTTAGCTTCTCCATCCTGTCCAAAAGGCACAGGCAGCAGCTTGACCAAGAGGCCCTTCATGTTGTGTGAGCCTAGACAAGTACTAGCAGGGTATTAAATTGTGGCAATATCACAATTGAGTTTCATTCTATTCTCACCCAACTGAGGTTGGTAGATTCTTGTTCAGGATTAAGGTTCCAGAATCAAGGCAGGTAGATGGAGTTAAGATACAGATCAACAATGATCTAATTGAATGGCGGAATAGACTCAAGGAGTTGAATGGCCTATGTTCCTAACATCCCACTGTATACTTCTCACAAAGGATCACTAAATACAATAAATCTCTGGGCTTATTTTTCCATTTAAACACTCAGGGATACTGAGGCCAATTTTATCACCCAATTGCTGCCTGGCTGATTTCAGCAAAAATCAGGGATGGATGCTGGAACCATTCTGGACTACATGACTTGGTTCCGCAATAGGAAGTGCACTTATCCACTGTGGTATCAGGGAAGCATCCCACTCATTTTTATCACAATGGAGTGAAAATGAAGAGCATCAGTTTAGTTCAATGTACAATGGTACCACAGTAGTAACAATGGCCTTCAGCCCTAATAGAAGCCTAACATAGTCCCCTCGCCTCTCCTCTTCGTCCAAGGCATGATACATGCCATCTGGAAACCAACAGAAAAAAATAGAAAAATGTATTTTTTAATTTCTTCCCTTTAAAACAAAAATGTTTTATTCTGCTATATCCTCGCCTTTCCTTTCCTAAAAGCATTGCCTCCTCAGTGAGGTAAAGTTCCACAGGTGCCAGGCCCCCTTGAGTATTTCACCCAAGTGGCCATTCTTTACTATGGTCTCATCATCATAGGCAGCCCCTCGAAACGAGGATGATTTGATTCCACGCCAAAAAAAGGATGAGTTCACAGGTGTTTCAATGAAGAACCCAAACTACATCCTGAAGGATGGAAGATGCCTATGCATTGCACACCAGCCACCACATAGGTTTGACAGAGCTAGGTCTTGGTCCAGTGGCAAGGATTAACCAAGACAACTGGAGACCTGCTCTGCTGCACGGACCTAGTGCGCACACATATCGCAGTGAGGGCTGGCCCGTGCTGCCCCTGGGCCCCTGGCCTTGAACTCACGCCTCCCCTGGGCCCCGATCACATCCCTCCACAGTCTCTCACAGCTCCTTCGCCCGGATCTCGCTGCTCCTGTTGCATGATGATCGTGTGAAAATTTTCTCACAACCCTCACATCTGAATGGCTTCTCCCCTGTGTGGGTGCGCTGATGTACCAGGAGGGTCGATGACTTTGCAAAAGCTTTCTCACACACCTCACACTGAACGGCTTCTCCCCCATGTCGCTGCCCTGGCCTAGACAGTAGGTGGCAGCAGACTCTTCAAGCACAAGGACAACACAGTCAAGCCACATTCTCCCCATTCCCAAATTCCACAATATACTCTTCAAGAATAGGCTCAAGATTGGATAGCAATCAAGAGCAGGATTGCTCTGCACCACCTAATCACAGGCTTTTGAGGCTACCTGATGAACTCTTTATCCCCATCCTGGCTGAGATCAACTAATTGAGCACAGTGACTGAACATAGGGTATTCATGTCCATTCAACTCAGTGCTCACCCTGTAAACCAGCACCCATCAGGGAGCACAGTTTTATTTTTACATTCGGAAATCTGGATAAGAGACCAAGATCTATAATACAGGACACCATCACGGTTAAAAGGGTGTTTCAAATTATTTTCATTTAGGTGGAATGGTTGAAAAATAACAGCTTTGGAGGTGCAATGGTTTGGACAATCGACACGGATGATTTCAAAGGTACTTTCTGTAACCAAGGAAAGTCACCCCTGATTAATAAGCTGAAGACTATGCTTTCCTCAGATTCTAAACTTCAAGAAGATTCATCAGGTAATTAATTATATTAATACAGCTTCTCAGAAGCAGATGAATATTTACAATTTTGGAATAAAGCACTATCTGAGCCACTTCCTTGTTTTATTCTATAATCAATCACCGTGATTATTTTTATGATCTCTATTACATGTGATTTTTTTTTTAAATGTACATTTCATAAAATAAAATATCCTTACATGGACTGTCATCACAATATAAGAAACACCAACAGCACAATAGATCCTGAAGCACTCTCATTATGGGAGCCACCATGAGTTATTCAGCAAATACAAAATAGTTTCACGTTTTAAATACCTCAAATGTTCTTGTCTCGTTCCCCCTCTCAAACACATGCAGTTAGGAACTATTTTATGCTTATTTTGTTAACCATTTTATCAAAATGTTCTCTTTTCAATTGAGCCCAAGCTGCACACTCTAGTAACAAGCACAATTAATGTACCATTGTCAGGTATTACTGATTTCAACCTATTCTTGCTTTTCAGCCTTTTATTTGGTTTTTTTTTTGATCCTACTTATCTTTACTCGTTTTGCATTTCTTGGTCTTATACCTTTCATTTAGCTTAAATTGTTCCATTTTTAACACCCGCTTTCTTGCCTGCCTATAATTGCCCCCTTTCTCTTTCTGCTTTATTCATGAACTATTAAAGCAATTGTTACACTACAGGTCTGAAGTATAAGAGAGTAAAGTGCAAGGAAACAAATCTCAATTATTAAACCTATTAGGGGTGATGATAACCCTAACTCATATATATAAATCACAGTAAGAAATTTAAACTCATTGGCCCGGATTTTGACCTCAGCAGCGAAGGAATGGCGCTTGACGTTTACCATGCTGACAGCTGCCCACAGACTTTTCGCAGGCTTGTCAGTGGAGATTTCCTCTAATGCGGTATAATTTCCAGCATGGTGCACTCTGCAGGGGATATGTGGCATGTGTGAGCAGGTCAAGCAACAGCGAGGCTCTTCACCAAATCAGATTAAAGAATTCTCACTGAGACATGCAGAGTCCAAACCAGGAATTATTAAGCAGGAAATATAAATTAGCTTTAAATGATGTACAGAAAGTGAAATAATGATTGGAAAAAACAGATGGGATTAAGGGAGCAAGATACAAGAGACAGACAGAAAAAGTTTACATTTAAAAAAAAATATCCAACACTCATTTTGTTCTGAGGGAATTGCATAGACTATACAGCACAAACAGGCCATTCAACCCATGCCAGCATTTGTGCTTCATAAGAACATAAGAATTAGGAACAGGAGTAGGCCATCTAGCCCCTCGAGCCTGCTCTGCCATTCAACAAGATCATGGCTGATCTGGCCGTGGACTCAGCTCCACTTACCCGCCCACTCCCCGTAACCCTTAATTCCCTTATTGGTTAAAAATCTATCTATCTGTGATTTGAATACATTCAATGAGCTAGCCTCAACTGCTTCCCTGGGCAGAGAATTCCACAGATTCACAACCCTCTGGGAGAAGAAATTCCTTCTCAACTCGGTTTTAAATTGGCTCTCCCGTATTTTGAGGTTGTGCCCCCTAGTTCTAGTCTCCCCGACCAGTGGAAACAACCTCTCTGCCTCTATCTTGTCTATCCCTTTCATTATTTTAAATGTTTCTATAAGATCACCCCTCATCCTTCTGAACTTCAATGAGTAAAGACTCAGTCAACTCAATCTATCATCATAAGGTAACCCCCTCATCTCCGGAATCAGCCTAGTGAATCGTCTCTGTACCCCCTCCAAAGCTAGTATATCCTTCCTTAAGAAAGGTTACCAAAACTGCATGCAGTACTCCAGGTGCGGCCTCACCAATACCCTATACAGTTGCAGCAGGACCTCCCTGCTTTTGTACTCCATCCCTCTCGCAATGAAGGCCAACATTCCATTCGCCTTCCTGATTACCTGTTGCACCTGCAAACTAACTTTTTGGGATTCATGCACAAGGACCCCCAGGTCTCTCTGCACCGCAGCATGTTGTAATTTCTCCCCATTCAAATAATATTCCCTTTTACTGTTTTTTTTTCCAAGGTGGATGACCTCACATTTTCCGACATTGTATTCCATCTGCCAAACCTTAGCCCATTCGCTTAACCTATCGAAATCTCTTTGCAGCCTCTCTGTGTCCTCTACACAACCCGCTTTCCCACTAATCTTTGTGTCATCTGCAAATTTTGTTACACTATACTCTGTCCCCTCTTCCAGGTCATCTATGTATATTGTAAACAGTTTGGTCCCAGCACCGATCCCTGTGGCACACCACTAACCACCGATTTCCAACCCGAAAAGGACCCATTTATCTCGACTCTCTGCTTTCTGTTAGCTAGCCAATTCTCAATTCACTTGAGCTTCCTCCAATCTTTCCTTATCAGCATAACCCACTTTTTCCTTCTCTCTCACAAGCTTATCTAACCTTCCCTTAAATCCATCTATACTATTCACCTCAACCACTCCCTGTGGTAGCGAGTTCCACATTCTCACCACTCTCAGGATAAAGACATTTCTTTTATATTCCCGATTTAATTTCTTGGTGACTATCTAATATTGATGGACTCTAGTTCTGCTCTTCCCTACAAGTGGAAAAACTCTCTCTCTCTGACTACTTTATCAAATCATTTCATCATTTGAAAGACCTCTGGAGGTCACCCCTCAGCCTTCACGTTGCTAGAGAAAAGCGACCCAGCCTGTACATCCTTTTTTGATAGGTATAGCATTGCATTTCCAGTACCATACTTGTAAATCTTTTTTGCACCCTCTTTAGTGCTTCTATATCCTTTTTATAATATAGTGACCAGAACTGTACACAATACTCCAAGTGTGTTCTAACCAAGATTTGATACAAATTTAGCCTAACTTCTCTACTTTTCAATTCTATCCCTCTTTGATTAGTTTAGTTAATATTTCTCCTCTTTTTATTTTAAAATGTGGTTATATAATTTCCAACCTTATCATCTGATATCATGTCCACCCGATCAGTCTCCCTGGTAAATACTGAAGCAAAGTAGTTATTTAATATTTCTGCCATTTTGCTATCACCGTCTGTGATTTTATCCTGTCCACCTCAGTGTCCCTATTCCCATCCCAACTTTGATTAATTTTTCAGGAGAGGTGGTACAGTAGTAATTATCACACCATTAAAAACTCACTTACTCCTGATTGCACCAGCCATAATTTTTTCAGCTATTTTTAGTGCGGAACTATTGGGCAAGTACAGCAATTTCACGTCGTTGCAGTCATTTTAATGCAGAATCTAGCAGCGTGGTCAGCAACAGCACACTCTGTGGAGGAGCAAGGTATCTTTGACAGCAACTTCCGGATTTCCGTGTTTAGCTGTGTATAGGCATGCTCCTGATGTTGCTGTGCAATTTCCTCCATTATAACAGTAAGCGTTGATAGCTTCACCTTATTCTCATCATAAATTCCAGGCCAATGTTTAGTTACATTTGTGTGAAGAGTTTATTCAAATTTTGATTGAGTATTTTTCCAGCTAATAAAGCTGGTCCAATCAACACTTTGATTACTGAAAGCAGTGATTGGCACCAAATTCCAGCATATTTGGTGATATGAATGTTTACATGAACTATCTATACATTACTTTTATAAGGCTGGTTGTCTGACATCCAGTACTGGATGAGCAGACATTTCCTCCAATTAAATATTGGGAAGATTGAAGCCATCATCTTTGGGCCTGCCACAAACTCCATTTCCTAGCCACCAACTCCATCCCACTTCCGAGCATCTATCTGAGGCTCAGCCAGACTGTTTGCAACCTTGGTGTCATATTTGACCCAGAAATGAGCTACCAATCATATATCCGTGCCATCACGAAGACTGCCTATTTCCACCTTCATAACATCGTCCATCTCTGCCCCTGCCTCAGCTCATCTGCTGTTGAAACCCTCATCCATGCCTTTGTTGCATCTAGACTGGACTATTCCAATGCACTCCTGGCTGGCCGCCCATGGTTTACCCTACTTAAACTAGAGGTCATCCAAAGCTTGGTTGCCCATGTCCTAACTCGCACCGAGTCCCGTTCACCCATCACCCCTGTGCTCACTGACCTACATTGGCTCCCGCCCACATTGGCTCCCGGATAAGCGATGCCTCAATTTTAAAATTCTCATCCTTGTTTTCAAATCTCTCCTTGGCCTTGCCCCAGCCTATTTCTGTGATCTCCTCCAGCCCCACCAAAGCTCCCCCACTGAGAGATATATATCTGTTCTGCTTTAATTCTGGCCTCTTGAGCAACCCTGATTTTAATCGCTCCTCCATTGGTTGCCATTCCTTCAGATGCCTCGGCCCTAAGCTCTGGAATTCCCTCCCTAAACCTCTCTACCTCTCTTTCCTCCTTTAAGACGCTCCTTAAAACCCACCTCTTTGACCAAGCTTTTGGTGTTCTGCCCTAATTTCTCCTTATATGGTTCGGTGTCAAATTTTGTTTTATAACACACCTGTGAAGCGCCTTGGGATGTTTGACTACATTAAAAGGTACTATATAAATAGAAGTTGGTCTTATTACCACAAATGATTGCAAACAGATAACTGGCTGAATAAAGAAAGGACTTGCATTTATGCAGCACTTAATCACATCCTTAGGACATCCCAAAGTACTTTGCAAACAATGGGTTACTTTTGATGTGCAGTCACTGTTCTTATGTAGACAAATTATCATTATAGGCAGTCCCTCCGAGTCGAAGATGATTTGCTTCCACACTAAAATTGAGTTTTCAGGTGACTGAGGAGTCCAATACGGGACCTACAGTCTCTATCACAGGTGGGGCAGACGGTGGTAGAAGGAACGGATGGGTGGGGTGCCTGAGTTGCCACGCGTTCCTTCCGCTGTTGACACTTGGCTTCAGCTTGCTCTCGGCGAAGAGATTCGAAGTGTTCAGTGCCTTCCCGGGTGCTTTTCCTCCACTTTCGGCAGTCATGAGCCAGGGATTTCCAAGTGTCGGTGGGGATGTTACATTTTTTCAGGGAGACTTTGAGAGCATCCTTGAAGCTATTCCGCTGTCCACCTGGGACTTGCTTGCCATGTCGGAGCTCCGAGTAGAGCGTTTGTTTTGGGAGTCTCGTGTCAGGCATGTGGATGATATGGCCTGTCCAGCGAAGCTGATCGAGCGTGGTCAGTGCTTCAATGCTGGGGATGTTGGCCTGAGTGAGAACACTGAAGTTGGTGCGCCTATCCTGCCAATGGATTGGCAGGATCTTGCAGAGGCAGCATTGGTAGTACTTCTCCAGTGTTTGGAGGTGCCAGCTGTACATAGTCCATGTCTCTGAACCATATAGGAGGGCGGGTATCTCCACTGTTCTGTAGACCATGAGCTTGGTGCCGGGTTTGAGGTCCTGGTCTTCAAACACTCTCTTCCTCAGGAGACCGAAGGTTGCACTGGCACACTGAAGGCGGTGTTGGACCTTGTCATTGATGTCTGCCTTTGTTGACAGTAGGCTCCCGAGTTATGGAAAATGGTCCATGCTGTCCAAGGCCGCACCATGGATTTTGATGACCGGGGGGCAGTGCTGTGTGGCTGGGTCAGGTTGGTAGAGGACCTTTGTCTTACGGATGTTTAGTCTAAGGCCCATGTTTCGTATGCCTCGGTGAAGGTGTTGACGATGGCTTGAAGTTCGGCCTCCAAGGTGCACAGATGTAAGCAGCGTCCACATACTGTAGTTCGATGGCAGAGGATGGGACGACCTTGGATCTAGCCTGGAGGTGGCAAAGGTTGAACAGGGTCCCAGTGATTCTGTAGTTTAATTCCACTCCAGCAGGGAGCTTGTTGAGAGTGAGATGGAATTGCAGCGAGGAAGATCGAGAAAAGCGTTGGTGTGATAACGCAGCCCCAGTTTTACCCCGGTCCGGACGTGGATTGGGTAGGTGGTGGATCCGTTGGTCAGGCTCACGGCTTGCATGTCATCGTGGAGCAGGCGGAGGATGGTGACAAACTTTTGTGGGCAGCCAAAATGGCGGAGGACATTCCATAGTTGCGGTTGACAGTGTCAAAGGCCTTTGTGAGGTCAAAGAAGGCCATGTACAATGGTTGGTGCTGTTCCCTGCATTTCTCTTGTATCTGCCACATGGTGAAGATCATGTCCATTGTGCCCCTTAGTGGGCGGAATCTGCATTGCGATTCTGGGAGGAGCTCTTCAGTCACAGGGAGAAGGCAATTGAGGAGAATTCTTGCGATGGCTTTCCCGGTGGTCGACAGCAGGGAGATTCCTCTGTAGTTACTGCAGTCGGACTTGTCACCTTTCTTGAAGGTGGTCACAATTACAGCGTCTCTAAGATCTTCTGGCATGACCTCCTCCTTCGAGATAAGAGAGCGGAGGTCATTGATCCGCGCCTGTAGTGCTTCTCCGCTACGTTTTAGTGCTTTGATGGGGATTATGTCTGCTCCTGATGACTTGTTGTTCTTCAGTTGTCGGATGGCCTTTTCAACCTCGTGCCGGGCAGGGATTGTGCTGAGATGGTGGCATGCTGTGGGATGAAGTCGAGGATACTCACGTCGAAGATGAGTCTCGGTTGAGGAGATCCTCGAAGTGTTCCTTCCAGCAGGCACTGACTGCCTCGCTGTCCTTGATAAGCACCTCTCCATCCTTGGCCAGTGGTGGAGTAGGGCCTTGGACCGTAGAGTCGTCTTGACTGCACTGAAGAATCCTCGCACATTGTGGCTGTCGGCTAGCTGCTGGATTTCTTGAGCTTTCTCAACCCACCATCTGTTTTTTAGGTCGCGGGTTTTCTGTTGGATCTCGGCCTTCAGACGTCTGTAGAGCTGTTTTCTTGCCCTCGAGCTGTGTTGGAGCTTCCAGTCCAAGAATGCCTTACACTTGCGATATATTAACTCCTGGATCTCCTGGTCATTCTCGTCGAACCAGACAAATGGAGCAGTCAATTAGAACATAAGATCCCACAAACATTAAATGAAGGACCAGGTAATCTATCTTTGTTGATGCTGGTTGAGGGAAGAATATTTGTCAGAATATTGGGAAAATGTCCTCTTCTTGAGTAGTACCATGGGATCTATTGCAAAAGCAGCCAAGGCCTCAGTCATATCACAGAATCTCGCAACATTCTGACCCATCGCGAATGTATCGACGAAGAAATAGAAATTCAAATGCAGCCCAAACTGACGAGGTACAAGTCTTGCCTGCCCGTTACGTATAATCCTCTTAAATAAATGATCGTGGGCAATCTCAATCCAGTTTCTAATGGTCATGGGCTTACAGCACAAAACTGTCTCTAATTTAGCACTGAATTGGTGACCTTACTTAACGGCTATAGGAATAGAAAGGATGTCACACTGATACATTGAATGCTCTTCTGAGGTTAGGCTGAGGCCCAGTGGTTTGAGCAAGCATTTAAAGCGTATAAAATTCACCCCCCCACCCCCCAAAAAAAAGTGAGGGGGAAAAAAACAAGAAATAAAGACTTTGTCATTTCATTGATCATTAATATAAACCTCTCTGTCTCACTACCTCCTTAAGTCTTTCCTTACAATCTACCTCTTTGATCAAGCTTTTGGTCACCTGTCCTAATATCTCTGTGTGGCTCGGTGCACTCTCCTGTGAAGCACCTTGCGACGAAGGCACTATACAAATGCAAATTGTTGTTGATAGCGAAACCGGTGGAATCATTTGAAACCTGAACATTGTTATTTACGTATCCTAAACGCCACCTTCCTGTCAAGTTAAATATATTGGTGTTTCTTCTTTCAGCCACAATTCCATTACCAAGCTCTGCTCCAGCGAATGTATCATCAAATTTACAGTCTTCAACCTCATGTCCTGATCTGGAATTCTGTCGTGACAAAAGCAATGGTAACTATCCAGTTCGTTGTGCTACGGACAGCTTTTATCTGTGCACCAACAAAAGCACCGACATACAGACCTGCCCCAGGGGTACTACTTATAACGCTATCAAAAACAAATGTGCCTGGCCACCCAGATTATTTCCGGCAATCAGTTTAGCAGACACCAGCTTTTGTAGAGGCAAACCCGATGGTAATTTTGCGATTCCAGTTCCCACATATTATAAATGCAGTGCTGATGGAACACGTGTAAAGCAATGTCCCGCTGGTCAACTCTATCACGCAAGCAGCAGAAACTGTGACAAGGCAAATAAGTTTGCCGACTTTGATGTGACCTTTTGCGATAATAATCAGGATGGTACCTACCCAATTCCAGGCAGACCAACCAAATTCTACCACTGTTCCAATAAGGATACCAACATAGGAAGATGTCCCAAGGGAAGTGTGTATAATAATTTCTGTAAATGTTAGACCGAGTTTTATGAAGAACTAGCCCACACTGAATAGCAATAAAAGTCGTAACAACTGCAGTGTTAAACTGATTTAACTAGATGGCAGTAACATTGAGTGTGCATTAACACAAGACTGACTGAATATTTTATTTGTGCTATCACATCGTATTGTTTAGATTTAGAATTTCCAAAACTCGGTCATCTGCATCTTGGCCCGCACTAAGACTCATTCGCCTATTAGAAACATAGAAACATAAAAAATAGGTGCAGGAGTAGGCCATTCGGCCCTTCGAGCCTGCACCACCATTCAATAAGGTCATGGCTGATCATTCCCTCAGTAACCCTTTCCTGCTTTCTCTCCATACCCCTTGATCCCCTTAGCCGTAAGGGCCATATCTAACTCCCTCTTGAACATATCCAATGTGCCGTCATCGCTGACCGACATTATCTCCATCAACATACTAAATTTAAAAACCTCATCTTAAAATTCCTCCATGTTATCTGTCCACCCCAGCTTTACAACCTCCCCCAGCCTTAAACACCCGCCTTCTGTACCTGTAGGACCACTGACTGACCCTTTGTTCATCTCCCCATCTCTTCACTGCCTCAGTCTTACCTTCTGGAACTCCCTTCCTAAACCCCTCCGCCTCTCCATTTCTTTCTCGCCCTTTAAAAGCTATCTTGTCAACCAAGTTTTTGGTCAACCTCCTAATATCTCTCTTTCCATGTCTTGACATCTGCTCCTATCTAATTTCCATTTGTGAAGCGTCTTGCAACAAGATTTTAAAACCTCAAGGGCACTATGCAAATTGTTGTAGATGTGAACAAACAAATCGGTTTCAAAAATCATTGATTAAATACCAATGCACTTTTCTTCCACTTCAGGAGATACTGGATTTCTTCTCATTTAAAGCTTGGTTTTAAATGACAGACACAGCAAAGCTCCCAAGTGTAGTTAAACAAATAAGACATTGGCTTGAATTCCAATGTGTATTTTACATTGACAGCGTTCATTTACACCAGGAAATAGTCTTACTTTACTACTCATTATGATTGAAAAATGTGAATCCAAATAACTTACTTAATCAGAGAAATAAGTAATCAGTTCACAAGTCATACTCAAAAAATTCTGGGCTACCGAAGTCTTAAGAGATCACTCTGTAAACCAAATCTCATCCATTCCAAGCATGGCAACATGGTTCATTACTAAGCTCATTGCATATAACAAAATACCATGCAGGTCACAGTGTAATGCCTCATTTCTAAAAGAGGACCTTACAACCTAATTGCCAAGCACCGAAGTTATCAAGTTTATGAGCTGCATATGTCTTGCACGGTCATCTGTTAGGTATTTTGTTATGCATAATTAGATTGATGCAGAGTTTAATAACAAGAACAAACTTTTATTTAGCACTTTTCACATTCTTGGGACATCCCAAAGCCAACGAATGAGTCCGGAATTGCAAACAGAGTTGTTTTGTGGGTAATCACAATAGCCAATTTGAACACAGCAAGGTTCACACACATGAAATTAATGAATGGCCTCATTAATCTGCTTTTGGTGATGTTGGTTGAGGAATAAAATGTTGACCAGAACATCTGGAGAACTCTTCTTTGAATAGTGCCATGGGAACTGTTAGGTCCACCCTAGAGGCAGACAGGCCCTCAACTCTATCTTATCTGAAAGCCAGCACTTCCCACAATGCAGAACTCCCTCACTTGCACTGTGTACCATCTACCACCTAGAAGGACAAGAGCAGCAGGTGCCATCACCTCCAAGTTCCCCCCCAAGTCACACACTATCCTAACTTGGAAATATATCGCCATTCCTTTATAGTCACTGGGTCAAAATCCTGGAACTTCCTCCCTAACAGCACTGTGGTTCTTCACCACACGGTCTGCAGCGGTTCAAGGTGGCGACTTATCTCCACTTTCTCAAGGGAAATTAGGGATGGGCAATAAATGCTGGCATTTCCAACAATGCTCACATCCCAGAAATAAAAAAGACATTGCTTCCTTAAAATAATTATATAATTTCCTTAATGAATTTCTATCTATCAGAAGATTACAAGTATGTCATTTAATGGAGATCTTGCAGTAACCAAATTGAAACCATCCTCCCTGTAAGAGTCCTTGGGAGCCAAACATTTTAAGTCATTACAATGAGGTACATGGTATAGATTAGCCCAGTACATTGCATTAAATAAAAAGAGACATGAACCACACTCTAAAACCCTCAAAGATAATCATCAAAGGCAGTCCCTCGGGGTTGTGGATGACTTGCTTCCACACTAAAAATGAGTACTCAGGTGACTGATAAATTCATTTTAAACGGTGGAAGATGCCTGTGCGTGAATTCTTTTAACGTGGGGTGTCCGTTGCACACCAGCTACCACATGGGCTTAATGGAGCAAGGTCTTGGTCCAATGGCAAGGGGACCCAAGATGACTGGAGACCAGGCTCCACTGCATGTGCCAATACATACACATAAACTCAAACATACTCCTACTGTCATCCTTCCTTCCTCCTTCCCCTAGGACCTCTCTCTACATGTAATTCATAGTATGCAATGTGAGACTCATGACCTCACAGTCTCACTATTGGCCCGTGCTGCGCCTTCTCTTGGTCTTGTCCACACTGCTCCACCTCTGGGTTCCAACCTCTCCACTCCTCCATGCCTCGCCCATCCTCTCTGCTTCTGATCTCCGGACCTCACCTTTCCCAACTCCTGACCTCGCCCAGACCTCACCTCCGCTCCTCGTTGGTCATGACCTCTGCTTTTCCCAGATTACGACCTACGCTCCTCGACGCTTCCGACCTCCGCTCCTCGACGCTTCCGACCTGCGTGCTATTGATTCTGCACTAGGACTGATTCTTAGGATCTAGCCTTAAATCAGCAAACAAGTCACAGAACTACCTTCAGACTAGGGAACGGTACACAGAGACTCGAAAATAGCACAATACCAAAGATAGTATTGTAATGAAGAACCTTTTAAATCAGGTTTAGGATATTGTAGAGCTCATCTGTTCCTACATCATAGATGAAGCATGGACTGTGTTCCTGAAGTGGAGACAATCATCCTTGATATTTAAAACAGAGGATATGAGATTAAATGATTAGCATCTGGTACACATTAAAAAGGGCATGGTGGTGCACCGAGTCGCATTGGAATGGCAGAGTATGGATCTGCACATCGATCTACCAATTACATCAAGAAATCGTGCAGAGTGGTTCCTTCGAGAGGAAGGAAAGAATGAAGAGAGTCATCCCACGCCTCAGTGATGCAGCTCTTGCTAGCACTGGCAAAAGCTTGGAAGACTATTTGTTTCCAGCATTTAGAATTGAATTATTGTAAGTCTTCAACATGGTCAAGCAAATGGAAATATCTTTTAATATTACAGCATATGCACAGTATACATGTAGAAATAAATTAGTACCCATGCATATTTGTGTCATTGTGTAGAGTTAATGCAGTGCTGCACTATAGCAAGCAGTTTCCACCCGTCATGATCAATTTATTGAAATGGTCATTCATTAGTACCAAGGGACCTGTTCTGCACGAGACAGCAAGCCCATCACAAGATATCTGAAGAATGCTCTACACAGTGCAACCTTCATCATCATCATCCATAATGGAAGACTCCCCAGAAGATAATGGGAATTGGCAGCTAATTGAGAATCCCAAACTTAGCACGGATCATACAATCGTATGCTAGACAAAGAAATGAAACATTATAAACAAAAGAAACATTAAGCAGTTTTATTCACCAATAACAGGAGATGAAAAATAGTAACAAAATAAGCTGTGCGACAAGGCAACATCTCACACAAGACTTTGTGCAGAAAAAATGCAGACAAAAATAAGGATAATGGAGGTTCCACTCTATATAGCCTGGGCAGCTGCAAGAGAAATTGTGAATTAAACATAAAGGTCATTAAAACACTTAGGAGAGGTTAATGATTTATGAACATCTCTAATGTTTCACAAAGGCTATATTCATCTAGTGATGGAATATTATATCCTGGTTTCAATGGCCAGAATGAAAACCCAGTTCTTGCTCATGGGATTAGTACAGTTAACATTTGCTAAGACCAGTAGACTGACCAAAGTTCCATCATTTACAAATCTGTACAGATATGACTGGATTGGCAGTCCTCTACAAGATCACACCTGAAACAAAATCAAGAATGCAAGTGCCTAGTACAGTCCCTCACATTTACTCTAAAAACGCAACATGTAATGTAGATGCATCACAATAAGAGTACCAAAAGAAAATGTTTACGTATTATTTCTCCTGCCTGCACTCTGCAATCACCCACGTGAAACTCCATCTTTTAGATGCAGAAGATTAAATGCAGTTAACCATCACCGGCTGAAATAGGGTCATCAGAGCATGAATTAGGCACCACAGTACAAATTCTCCAGTTCTACCTGCATTCAAGAATCATCCATGTCAATTTTTGAGCTAACTATGGTTATAATCATCAACTTTGTATCTTTAGTAGTGAATCTCCTGTGTTGCTGCTCACATAGTTTGAAAGAAACACTATTGTGTAATGAGTGAAGCTTCATGACCATGTAACAATATATTGTGATATAATAAAAACATATCGTCTTTCCTGCAGTCAGGAAATGTTTTGCAGAACTGCCAATGCTATTTGTAGGGGTATATCGTTGGGTTGGCAAGAAATCAATATGGCCATTGAAAGTATATGGAAAGAATGGTGTGTGATATGTTCAGACAGTTAAGGGTCAAAGTGTTTTTTAATTAACTCAAATATGCAAACAATAAAAGGTGCGGAACAAAAAAGATTTATGTGCAAGTACTGGTCAATGGCAAAGTTACTTGAAGAGATCATTGGTGAGGCCTCATTTTGAATATTGTGCAGTTTTGGTCACATTACTTTCAAAGAAAAACATTGATGGGCAGGAAAGTGTTGAATGATTTAGGCATAAGCAACTTATTTGACCTAAATCTGAGTACAGAACTAAAAGATCACAGGATCAAAATTACAAAGCTTTAAGTGAAGCTACAGAAAATAAACTCTTCCTCCTTCCCACCGCAAAAGTAATGAGAAAGTGGAAGAGATTCCGAGCAAAAATCTGCTAAGACTAAGTCAGTTAACTTCTTCAAAAAGGAGCTGGTTAAACGTCTGACTGGTAATGAGACTAGTGATTACAGGGATAGCTGTCATAATTGGTAGAGATATAGATAGAGATAAACAGATACTGCACAGGACACAATGGTTCCTGTCCTGTTGTAATGGAAGGAATATTATGCGTGGAGGGCAGAAGGTCAGGATTGAATAGAGATGTGGAGTTTAATGAATTTTCTAGAATCTTGCTTGATAACATTTGAGGATCAATAAGTATTTTTGCAGAATTTTCCCTCAGGAGATTTAATTCGGAAGGCTAAAATTCATGGAATGTCTATTGTGCCTGGTATTGGCCTGCAAAGATAATAGACTTACTGGGGCAAATGATCTTTACTTGCTCCATTCTTTCATAACATTTTTATATTTATGCTAAAGAGTAGCTAAAGCTAATATGGCATCACACTTATAAAACTCAACAAATTGTGCCGAGGAAGATTTTCAAGCACACATAATAAAAGAACAGCTAGGACATTGAAGGTTACACTTGTGCTCACCCTGATTTAGAGATATTAGGGATGATTTTAAACCAGTGCCGCCAAGGAAAAATGGGGAGGGGGACAATAGCACCCCTAAAATCGTGGCCAGAAATTTAAAATGCCTCATTCCCTCTTGCAATCCAGCCAACGCCATTCTCTTCAGGGCCTTCATGTAGGCGCCCCAAGCGCACACCTGAAGCAGACAAGAATCTGTTATTTAAATCAATGTCCTATGACATGTGTGCTGGAAACAGAATTTTAAAAGGGCTATTTAAAAGAAACACTCACCTGTAATTGTCAGTTGTAGAAATCTTCCTGATACTGTTTTTTTTGTATTTTTGAAGAATTTGAGAGTAAATTTGAATCTATATTATTATATTCATCAAGATCTTCAGTTACATCAGGGAGCGACTGGAAGGTTTTGAGCACGGGAATCATCCTTGCTACTCATCTGTGCATGGAGGAGCAGGAGGAAGAGGAACAAGAGGAACAGCAGCATAGGTAACCTCAGGAAGCTGCAATAGGACCAATGAAGGCAGCACTGCTCACAGGTATCCTTACCATGCACATAGGCTATATAGACCCTGAGTTACCAGCAGCTTTCAGAAGAACAGAGTCAGGAAGCTGTAGTTCTCAAGACAAGCAATCACAGACCTGTGCAGTCTACTACAGGAAGACCTGCAGCCAGCTCTTCCAGCTGACCATTCCTTGCCTGTGGTAGCCGAAAAAAGGTAACCGTGCCCTAAATTTTTTACCGCCTTGGGTTCTGTTCAGGCTGCAGCCGGGGACATGTTTCACATCAGTCATTTTTTTTAATTCGTTCCTGGCATGTCTGTGTCACTGGCAAAGCCAGCTTTTATTGCCCATCCCTAATTGACCTCGAGAAGGTGAGGGTGAACCACCTTCTTGAACTGCTGCAGTCCTTGTGCTGTTAGGGAGCTCCAGGATTTTGACCCAGCGACGAGGAAGGAATGCCAATATATTTCTCGGCCAGGATGGTGTGTAACTTGGAGGGAAACTTGCAGGTGATGATGTCACCACGTGCCTGCTGCCCTTGTCCTTCTAGGTGGTAGAGGTGTTGTGGAAGAAGCCTTGGCGAGTTGCTGCAGTGCATCTTGTAGATGGTACACACTGCAGCCACGGTGCGCTGGTGGCGGAGAGAGTGAATGTTGAAGGTGATGGATGGGGTGTCAATCAAGCAGGCTACTTTGTCCAGGCAAGTGGAGAGTATTCCATCACTCTCCTGACTTGTGTTTTGTAGATGGTGGAAAGGCTTTCGGGAGTCAGGTGGTGAGACAGTCGCCGCAGAATACCTAACTGTAGATGAAATTTACTTGTATGTTGTGATAGTGTATTAATAATGCTTTTGTTTAACTATTATGTGATAAAATTAACTCAAATGCATGTAAGCTTATGTTAACCAGTTTTAAGTAAAGCATGATGGTAGATTGAGCCATTATTATGTTAATCATTTTTGTAACTGCTGATGAAAGCTTCATTTAGAACTAGAATGATCAAGGGTAAAATATTAATCAGTAAGATAAAGGTATGCACCATTTCTTATTCTAATTTTGCAAAGCCCAGCTTAATAATGAACTGAAGTTGTCTGTATAACAGTTCTCAGAGAAGTGATTCCTTCTATAGAAGAGAGAGGATAAAGATAACATAGAAGATTAAAGGCCGAAGACTTAGAATGATGTATTGTAAAGCTTCAACAGCTGCAGACTCTTACAGCATTTGAATGGGAGGTAAAAGGTATAATAGTAACAGCTATTGAACATTGGAAGCAGCGCAAACACAGAAGACTGGAGGAGGACTAGAGTCAACAGAATACAGCAAGAGACAGCGCTGCGGCCACTCAGTGGGCTTTTGTTGAAGTTTAAAGGAACAGACTTGACAATCACCTTGTTAAGTATTATTTCATTGTACTGGAAGTAAACTACTTAATAAAATCTGTTGTGCTTATTTACAATATACCTGCGTGGTCTCTTGTGGTCATGGACATAATCTCTTCTGTCAGATCTTACAGATCTTACAACTGGTGACCCAGATTCCCAGTGAATTTGCAGGATCCTACGGAGGCATGGTTGGTGGTACTCCTCCAGTGCTTTGAGGTGTCTAGTGTATATGGTCCACATCTCTGAGCCATATAGGAGGGTGGGTATCATTACTGCCCTCTGTAGACCATAAGCTTGGTGCCAGATTTGAGGTCCTGGTCTTCAAACACTCTCTTCCTCAGGTGACCGAAGGCTGCACTGGCACACAGGAGATGGTGTTGGACCTTGTCATTGATGTCTGCCCTTGCTGATAGTAGGCTCCTGAGATATGGAATATGGTCCATGTTGTCCAAGGTTGCGCCGTGGATTTTGATGACCGGAGGGCAGTGCTGTGTGGCAGAGTCAGGTTGGTGGAGGACCTTTATCTTATAGATGTTTAGTGTAAGCCCCATGCTTTCGTACACATGCTGATGAGGGCTTGGAGTTCGGCCTCTGAATGTGCACAGATGCAAGCGTCGTCCGCATACTGTAGTTCGATGACAGAGGATGGGACGACCTTGGATCTAGCCTGAAGGGGACAAAGGTTGAACAGGTTCCCATTGGTTCTATAGTTTAGTTCCACTCCAGCGGGGAGCTTGTTGAGTGTGAGGTGGAGCATTGCAGCAAGAAAGATCGAGAAGAGTGTTGACGCGATGATGCAGCTTTGCTTGACCCCAGTCCGGACGTGGATTGGGTCAGTGGTGGATCCATTGGTCAGGATCACGGCTTGTATGTCATCGTCAAGCAGGTGGAGGATGGTGACAAACTGTTGTGAGCAGCCAAAATGGAGAAAGACACTCCATAGTCCCTCACGGTTGACAGTATCAAAGGCCTTGGTGAGATCAATGAAGGCCATGTACAAGGGTTGGTGCTGTTCCTTGCATTTCTCTTGTAGTTGTCATGCGGTGAAGATCACGTCCGTTGTACCCCTTAGTGGATGGAATCTGCATTGTGATTCTGGGAGGAGCTCTTCAGCCACAGGGAGAAGACGATTGAGGAGGATTTTTGCGATGACTTTCCTAGTGGCCGACAGCAGGGAGTTGTCACAGTCGGACTTGTCCCCTTTTTTGAAGATAGTCATGATTACGGCATCTCTGAGATCTCCCGGCATGCCCTCCTACTTTCAGATAAGAGAGATGAGGTCATGCATTCATACCAATAGTGCTTCTCCGCCATACTTCAGTGCCTTAGCGGGAATTCATCTGCTCCTGATGCCTTGTTGTTCTTGAGCTGATGGATGGCCTTTTCTACCTCGTGCAGTGCTGGGGTTTTGCTGAGATGGTCGCGGCTAGCATGCTGTGGGATGGAGTTGAGGACACTCGCGTCAAAGGCAGAGTCTCAGTTAAGGAGATCGTCGAAGTGTTCCTTCCAGCAGGCCCTGACTGACTCGGTGTCTTTAATAAGTGCCTCCCCATTCTTGGCCAGCAGTGGGGTGGGGCCTTGGATGCTTGGGCCATAGGTGGAGTTAACTGTGGTGAAGAATCCTTGCACGTCATGGCTGTCACCCAGCTGCTGGATCTCCTGTGTTTTCTCCACCCACCATCTATTCTTTAGGTCGCGGGTTTTTTGATGGACCTCGGCCTTCAGCTGCCTGTAGAGCTGCTTTGCTGCTCCCGAATTGGGTTGGTGCTTTAAGTTCAGAAATGCCTCACGCTTGTGGCTTATTAGCTCCTGGATCTCCTCGTCAAACCAGTCTTGGTGTTTCTTGGTTGAGTGACCGAGCGTCTCTTCTTAGGCGCAGGTTATGGTGGCCTTGAGGGCAGACCAGGCGCTGTGAGCACTCTGCTTCTCGGGGTCATCGAGGGTCACCAGTTTGGCACAGAGGTGCTGGCTGTATAGGACTTTCTGAACTGGATCTTGGAATGCCCCGGCATTGATTTTTCTACGGCATTGTTGCTGTTGTCATCGCTGCTTTTGGGTTATATTGATGTTGATGACGAAGTGGATTAGGCAGTGGTCCTTCCAGCAGTCATCAGCTCCTGTCATGGCACGGGTGATGCGCACGTCCTTGCAGTCCCTCACTAGATGATGACTTAGTCGAGCAGGTGCTAGTGTTTGGAGCGAGGGTGTTGCCACGATGCCTTCTACTTGCCCCTCTGACAGAACAAGGTGTTGGTGATGACAAGGTTGTGTTCTAAGCATTTTGTCAGGAATAGGATACCGCTGGAGTTGGCTTTCCCTACCCCCTCTCTGCCAATTACGCCTCCCCAGAGGTCTGTGTCCATATCGACGCTAGCGTTTAAGTCACCGAGGAGGATCAGTTTGTCGTCTGTAGGGACTCAGACAGGGATTGTTCAAGGCTGGAGTAGAATTCCTCTTTGGTCTCATCTCTTGTGTCGAGTGTTGGGATGTACGCACCGGTTTCGGGCTAGGATGAGCCAGAGAGTCATGAGACATTCACTTATCCCACAGGGGGAGTCTGTGAGGCGGCTGACCAGCTCATTCTTGATGGCGAAGCCAACTCCATGGAGGCAGCATTCTTCTTCTGGTTTGCCTTTCCAGAAGAAGGTGTAACTACCACCTTGTTCTTTGAGCTGGCCTTCCCCTGCCCGCCGGGTCTCATTTAGGGCAGCGATGTCGATGTCGAAGCCTCCAAGTTCCCAGGCAATGATGGTGGTGCGACATTCCAGTCTGTCACTGTTGGGGTTGTCCATAAGGGTCCTGACATTTCATGTCCCGAACGTCATTTTGAAGGGTGGAAGATACCTGTGCGAGAGTTCTTTTAATGTAGGGTGGCCGTTGTACACCGGCTACCACACGAGCTTAGCAGAGCAAGATCTTGGTCCAGTGGCAAGGGGATTCAAGACGACTGGAGACCAGAGGTAGGAAATGCACCCACTATTAGAGCCAGGGGGGACTTAAACAGTGGAGGGGGGAGATTGGAGGAGAGAAGAGTGATGGATGGCAGCAGATGGCTGGGGGTAATTTGTTCAGGGAGAGCTCCCTAGGGAGCTGCCACCCCATCCATCATCTTGGTGACCTATTACTCACCAAACGTGCCCCATAGAGTTAAAACAGCGTTTACAAGCCTTTCGAAATTACCACCCTAATTTTGAAGACAGTGATATGTAAAATGTTATTTTGTCCAGTCTTGCTCCGGACCTAAGAAATGGTCTCCCTTTTCCTGTCTTTACCCAAGGTACTACCCTGAATGAGTTAATTAATGCCTTGCAAATCGCGTTAAAAACAGATAACGTGGACCTGGCAGAGAAAATAAAGCAAACTAAACAGGCTCCCCATGAAAGTCCCACTGTGTTCGGAGACCGACTATACATTATCTATGAGTTGATGCAAGGAACCCCATATAATAAAGTTTTGGATTGGAAAAATGAGGTTGCTTTTAAGAAGATGTATCTGAAAAACATATAATCTTCTATACGAGCAGCCCTAGGTCATACAGTTAACCACAACACACCCCATGGAAAAATTCCATAGTGCTCCAGCGTAGCGATGGAGACAGCCCCTTCCTACTTATGATTAAAAACAAGGAAGATGATTTAGTCGTGTGCATTGCCCACCCCAACTAAAAGAAGAAATGTTAACCCTCCTTCACTCCCACCCAATGGCTGGACATTACTCAGCCCCTACTATGCTACAAAAGTTAACACGCATCTGCTGGTGGCCAGAAATGGAACAGCATATACAACAATATGTTAACCGATGCCTAGCATGTTTACAAATTAACCCTCCTTCTTGTTCTAATCATGCCCTACTCAGGTCGCAGCCTCCTCCTGATGGCCCATGGACACATTTACAGATCGATTTTATTGGTCCCTTTAAAAAGTCCTAAGGAAACTATGAGTACCATCATCATAGGCGGTCCCTCAAATAAGGATGACTTGCTTCCACACGAGTTCACTATGCTCTTGTGGTGGTTGACCAATTTACAAAATGGATAGAGGCCTTCCCAACCAGGGACAATAAGGCACGTACTGCAGCACAAATCCTTTTAAGTGAGGTGTTCTGTAGGTGGGGAATACCTGTACAGGTGGATAGCGACCAGGGGCCACACTTTACAGAAGAAATTTTTACTAGCCTCCAGGACAGGCTCCAGATAAGGCACAAATTGCACATTGCACATCACCCACAATCTTCAGGAGTTGTGGAAAGGGTAATTGGACCTTGAAAAGCATGTTGTGTAAATTATGTACAGAACACACACTCAATGGGCTAACATGATACCTCTATGTTTAATGGCAATACGTTCGACCCCCCCCACAAAACAACAGGAGTCCATATGAGGCTATGACCGGGAGACAAATGCGGATACCAGGACATTTATCCTTGGGGAATAACACACTACTAAAATTGCAGCCTTGTAGTCAGAAGTGGTTACAGACACTGAAAGACCATGTGAACGAAGTAAACAGACTGGTGGCAAAGAACATGGGCAGGTCACGAATTCAGGTCAAACGAAGTTTTGATAAGAAAGTTAGACCATTCAAATATGAGGTTGCGGTCAAAGTGATGTTACAACAATTTTCCTCTGAGAAACACTCCTTTGCTATAAAATGGACAGGCCCCCACACTATAATTGACAAACTAAACAAAGCTGTATACTTATTGCACGTTCCTTACAGTCAAAAAAGGAACCTAAATTGAAGTGGTTTCATATAAACCAGATGAAAACGGTTAAGAATTAAGATATTATGTTTGGTCTGTCTACAGGTGGAAGCTGTGGACCTACACACGTTCATTGATACTTGGAGGAGCGGCAAGCGCAACAAACTACGCAAAAACATTTAGAATCAGGATTGCCATCTGCACACTGGACGAAGGAAGTGAATGTGCTTCACTCCCAATTTACGGAACAGAACCTCAGATTCTTGGTGGACACATAAAATCAACCGACGACAATAACTCATACGAAACATCTAGTGGGGATCTCCCGATTTGAATAAGGAATAGTACAAGGGATAAAATAACAAAAGAAATGGGACGAGGTGTGGTGCTCTCCAGGGAAGAGTTGACGGGCTAGATTTTACACTTTTGTGCATGTCGCCCAAAAATGGGCGTTATTTCCGGCGTGGGCGGTAAAAATGGGTTTTCAGATTGCCGGCTTCTCGCCCATTCTCAAAGCACCTAGTCTTCATTTTTGAAATTGGGCATTACCGCGAGCGATATGAAATGGGCGGTAGCATTAAATCGCCCTGACCTTCTGCATAAAGTGTCGCCGTCCTTAGCAACGGCATGGCAACACTCGATCCCAGTGATTCAGGAGGTCAAGGGTCATCATGACATGCACAGAAGAGGAAACAGAGAGGGAGCTGAGAGGGACTGAAGGCGTGTGTGGCTGTGGTGTGTGCTTGCTTGGCTGTTGTGGGAGGCACAAGGGAGAGTCATCAGCAGCATAAAGCCTATTAAGCACCAAGAACATAGTTGGCACCGAGTCTTTGTCCAACAAACAATATATAACATGGAAGGGATGGTGGAGGCCCTGGAGCTGGTAGCCAGGGTCATTGGTAGCAGAGGTCTCCCAGTGGTCCTGGAGCACGGAACTGCACCCCAAGGAGCCGCACCCCCATTGCCAACCTCACGAGCGCCAGGAGCAACATTTTGCTTCTGGCTCGGAGCATGTTCGGGACCGTCCTTTCCCGTATCCGTCCAAGCAGTGGTTCAGCCATCATTTCCCACCCACTCCCCGCACTGAAGCAGCACCTGAGGAGCTCCTCAGCCAGGCGGCTTGGAGTCAGGAGGGGACGGGGAAGGTGTAGAGATGGGGAGGAGAAGCAGGGGAAGGGTTGGTTTTTACAGAAATACTAATGATTTCAGACAACTGTTCAGTTTAAATGTTTTTTATTTAACAAAACCTTGTTGTGCATTGGCTCAGATAGCTGCACCGTTGCACGCTGGTGATTCCTTATCAAAGGGTATAATTACACTTAACTTCAAACAACTTAAACTTTAACTGTCACCAAGGTGATGCCCACCATTGATGTATGACCTGCACACCCAGCAGCCTTGTAACTAACACCAACGTTCTTTCAGGCAAAGCGCTCATTTATGAGCTCCTGACATAAGGCTCTTGCAGCTATCATGCCACCACAGGTCCTATCATGCAGTCTACATGGCTTTGGAATCAGCCTGATTGTGGGGGCCAATGTCAGTGTCCACCTCCTCGTCCTCCTCTTCCTCTCTCTGGTGAGGTGGACGGTCAAGACTCATCAGGCATTTCTTGTCCCCTTCTGATAGCCAAGTTGTGCAGCATGGAGCACATCACTATGAATTGAGCTACCTGCTCAGGGTGGTATTGGAGCTCACCTCCTGAGTGGTCCAGGCATCTAAAGTGCTGCGTAAGCACTCCGATGGTTTTCTCCACGATATTGCGAGTGGCTCTGTGGCTCTCGTTGTATCGCCTCTCGGCTTCGACGTGGGTGTCACGCAGCGGGGTCATCAGCCAGGTGGCGAGGCTATATCCTTTGTCACCAAGCATCCAGCATTGACCTTGTGCCTGATTGGTAAACAAGTCAGATTCAGTGCTCTCACGCAGGATGTGAGCATCGTGGATGCTGCCCGGAAATTTAGCATTCACTGCCTTTATAATTTGCTGGTGGTCCACAAGTTGGACATTCAGGGAGTGGAATCCCTTGCGGTTCCTGAAAACCTCTGCATCCTGAAAAGGTGTCTGCATCACAATGTGCGAACAGTCTATTGCTCCCTGCACCTTGGGGAAGTTTGCAATTCTGAAAAATCCGAGAGCCCTCTCAGTCTGAGCTTCCTGGGTCATAGGGAAGCTGATCAAGTTCCCCCTGTGTGCGTACAGGGCTTCAGTGGCCTGTCCAATGCAGCAATGTGTGGCATGCTGAGACAGACCGCAAATGTTGCCAGCTGAGGCTTGAAAAGAACCCAACGCATAGAACAACAGTATCGTGGTGACTTTGACCTTGACCGACAGTGCAGTACTGATGGTGCTGGCAGGCTGCAGATCTCCCATTATGAACTGGCATGCCTCAGTGATAACCTCTTTGTGGGAGCGCAGTCTCTGAAGGCAGGTGGTGTCGGGCAAGTTGAGGTAAGATTGCTTTTCCCTGTTACTTGCGGAGGGTGTAACGTCTGGTGGTCCTAATCAGTCTGGCATGTCTTACATTGGGCACATAATGCTGTGGAGCGTACCTTCGGCCATCTTGAATCTGCAGCATGTAATTGGTCATCTAGAGAGGGTGAGAAAGTACAGGCCTCATTGTAATAGCTCTCTGTTTTCCACTGTATTGGTCACAAACAATGAATGTGCCGACGAAGACACCTATTAAATTCCAATCGGTCACAGTATGGTCAAGATGTATGTACAGATGTTCACATCAACTCCAACGACCTCCAGAGTACATCTGAACTCCCCCGAGGTTGAAGCACAGCAGCCTTTTAAAGGATACGACATGTGATATAGAACATGGCGTCCATAGTGATTAGTTCCGGTTAGTGCACTTTTTCCGGGCGTTTTTTTAGGCGAGCGATATTGTGGGCGGTGTGTGCGCGAGGTGGTGAAAGTGACGCTGGGCGATCTCATGGCTGCTAGTTTCAGCGGCAAATATGATCTTTACGACATATTGAATCTCGGCGCTAATTCTGTGCGGAAAGTAATGCTGGCCGATATTATGGACATTGATTTCGCCCATTCTGATGATTCCGCCCAAAAATAGTAGGCGGGCGGTATTATTTTTTCCGGCGTTACGCACATGGGGAAAGTAACGCTTGTCGATAAGTTTCCAAAAAGTGCCCGTCAGTTTCCATTTTGTGGCTAAATGGGCGATATACATCATTTCAACAGTAAAATGGACATTAAGTGGGTGTTAAGCATGCAAAAAACGAGGAAACTCTAGTCCTACAAGTGGGAAATAAAAGGGTATGGAATTTGTATTAGGTGCACCGTAAGGGATAGTAAAGGCCCGAAGGTATGGAAATTTCTGAAAAAGAATACATCATCATCATAGGCAGTCCCTCGAGTCGAGGATGACTTGCTTCCACGCCAAAAGCTTCAGATGTGTCTCAATGAAGGACCTAATATTCCGGGTCCCACGCTCAATCTCGAAGGGTGGAAGATGCCTGTGCGTGGATTTTTTTAACGTGTGGTGGCCATTGAACACTAGCCACCACATGGGTTGGCAGAGCTAGGTCTTCGTCCAGTGGCAAGGGTTAACCACCACGACTTGAGACTGTGGATAAATGTGAGGTTGTCCATTTTGGGGGCAAAAACACGAAGGCAGATTATCTGAATGGCGGCAGATTAGGAAAAGGGGAGGTGCAACGAGACCTGGGTGTCATGGTTCATCAGTCATTGAAGGTTGCATGCAGGTACAGCAGGCGGTGAAGGCAGCAAATGGTATGTTGGCCTTCATAGCTAGGGGATTTGAGTATAGGAGCAGGGACATTAGTGAGGCCTCACCTGGAGTATTGTGTTCAGTTTTGGTCTCCTAATCTGAGGAAGGACGTTCTTGCTATTGAGGCAGTGCAGCGAAGGTTCACCAGTCTGATTCCAGGGATGGCTGTCATATGAGGAGAGCTTGGATCAACTGGGCCTTTACTCACTGAAGTTTAGAAGGATGAGAGAGGATCTCATAGAAACATAAAAGATTCTGATGGGACTGGACAAGTTAGATGCGGGAAGAATGTTCCCGATGTTGGGGAAGTCCAGAACCAGGGGACATAGTCTTAGGATAAGGGGTAGGCCATTTAGGACTGAGATGAGGAGAAACTTCTTCACTCAGAATTGTTATCCTGTGGAATTCCCTGCCGCAGAGAGTTGTTGAATATATCCACTGAGCTGGCATCAAGAGGGAGTTAGATAAGGCCCTTACGGCTAAGGGGATCAAGGGGTATGGAGAGAAAGCAGGAAAGGGGTACTGAGGGAATGATCAGCCATGATCTTATTGAATGGCGGTGCAGGCTCGAAGGGCCGAATGGCCTACTCCTACACCTATTTTCTATGTTTCTATGTTGTAAACGGCTGAAATGTTGTAAACGGCTGTCTTGCTATTTTCGCTTTGTTGCTTTTAACGTCGAATTACCCGCACACACTCAGTTGTAGTAAAGGCCAGATCTTTATTTAGACATTCAGCCATTCACAAGCCATCAACTCTGCTTGCAAAGGCAGCTCTTCAAGAAGTTACACACCTTTCGAGATTTCAGTGTCTCTACAGTCCAAGAGTCTCTACAGTCCATAAGAGTCTGTGTGACAAAAGCCAGTTCCATCTTTTTTATCTAAAAAGCCTTTGAACTCTTATTCTTTGCATTTAGATAATCTTGACTAACTGCTTTCTGAATCGTTTAACATACAGACTATTATTCCCACCGTAACAAGGTATTCAAATATTTAACATTACTTGTTTAACCTACAGCTGTCCTTAATTAGAAATAAAGGTACAATCAAATACTTAACATACATAAGTGAACAGCTACTCATTTCAATGGCTAAAAGGCACCATATCGTCTAGCAGCCTGTTTTAATCCAATCTTGAATCTTCCAACTTTTAATCCTTTCGCTATTTCCAGACCACGCTGAAGTAAAGAGTTCAGAAATGCAGGCTTGCGCTCCCACATTCCCCCACTTCTTCTCCTCGCCTCTCCGCAGGTTTTATCAGGGTAACATTTTTGCACGGTCGCTCGAGCTTGTTCAATAGCATTATCTAGTTGTAGTCTTTGTTTTCAAACACGACATCCGCAGTAAATCAAAATGACCAGCACGATCAGCTGAAACAACACCAGCATAAGGACAGGGTGTATCATTGTGTTCATCACGCCTGTTACCATTGGGCTCCATCTGAACAATGACTCCCCCCAGCTTACATGTCTAATCTGGTCCAAAGTTGTGCGAACGTTCTCAATTTCTACAGTGTGATGGTTAATGTCCACAATGATTGCTTGATTCAAACTCTGTAGCTGTTGAAATTTTGTATTCCATTCCCGCATTTCCTTCTTCCCAATAGCAGCACGATTAGGCTCAAAGTAGGGTTGCTGCAGACTCAGATTCTCAGAATGCCATTTTAAAGTCTGTTGGTCTGTGATCACCATATCTGATATGTCCTTACTATACAGTATAAATGCACATAAGGCCCATACTTGAGAGGTGGTCACTCTGTGACCAGTTACCTTTATTACCAAGACCTCAAGTGATGAAGGTGGGTGGAAATTCCCCTTTTATACCTGAAAGTCCAGGTTAGGAGTGTCTCCCACAAGTTCACCCCCTTGTGGTCAATGTTCTCAAGGTGTACAACTTAGGTCAGCTTATACATGGGTTACAATGATAGTTGAATACATGACATCACCTCCCCCCCCAAAGTCTTATTGGGATCACAGGTAAGTCTCTCTGGTGGTTTACGCTCCCTTGTAGAGTGCCTGAGTTGGGGCTCCAGTTGTTGGGCACTGGCCTGAGTGTCTGCACAAAGTTCAAGGTCTGCATCTATCCCTGGCCACCAAACATGTGACCTGGCAATTGCCTTCATCATGCCAATGCCAGGGTGCTCATTGTGAAGTTCTCTGATAAACACCTCTCTGCCCATCTGGGGCATGACTACTCATTTTCCCCACAGTAGGCAATCGGCCTGAATTGAGAGTTCATCCTTGCGCCTGTGAAACGGTTTAAATTCCTCAGGGCATGCCCCGTATGTGGCTGCCCAGTCCCCATTCAGGACACTTTTCTTAACTAAAGACAGTAGCGGGTCTTTATTTGTTCAGACTTTAATCTGACGGGCTGTCACAGGTGAGCCTTCGCTTTTGAAAGCTTCAACAGCCATGACCATCTCAGCATCATGCTCAGTTGCCCCCTCAGTGGTGGCTAGTGGGAGTCTGCTGAGTGCAGCGGCGCAATTTTCAGTGCCCGGTCTGTGCCGAATTTTGTAGTCATAGGTGGCTAACGTAAGTGCCCACCTCTGTATGCGGGCCGATGCATTCGCATTTATGGCCTTGTTGCCGGCCAAAAGGGACGTTAGGGGTTTGTGATCTGTCTCCAGCTCAAATTTTCTGCCAAACAGGTACTGGTGCATTTTTTTTTTACTGCATATACACATGCTAGCACTGCCTTTTCTACCATCCCATAGCCCCTTTCTGCCTGGGACAGACTTCTGGAGGCATAAGCTACCGGCTGTAACTGACCATTGGCATTCACATGCTATAACACACAATCGACCCCATAGAACGACGCATCGCACGTTAGAACAGGTTTCTTACACAGGTCATATTAACAAGTTGTCTGCTCTATCAAAAGCCCTTTCCTGGCTGTCCCCCCAGACCCAATCACGACCTTTGCGTAGAAGCACATGTAGCGGCTCTAACAGCGTGCTCAATTTGGAAGAAAGTTACCAAAATAGTTCAGGAGCCCCAGGAACGAATGCAGCTCCGTCATGTTACGGGGTCTGGGTGCTCTCTGGATCGCTTCCGTTTTGGATGCAGTAGGTCTGATCCCATCTGCTGCTACCCTCCTCCCCAGGAATTCTACTTCTGGAGCTAAGAAGACGCACTTCGCTTTTTTCAGTCGCAGCCCTACCTGGTCCAATCTGCGTAGCACCTCCTCCAGGTTGTGGAGGTGTTCTTCAGTATCGCGACCCGTGGTGAGGATATCGTCTTGAAAAACCACCGTCCTTGGAATCGACTTGAGGCGGCTTTCCATATTTCGCTGAAAGATTGCGGCAGTCGAATGAATCCTGAACGGACATCTGTTATACTCAAACAACCTCTTGTGTGTCGTGACGGTGGTCAGCTTCTTCAACTCACTCACCAGCTCCTGAGGTCAGATCCAATTTTGAAAAAGGTTTGCCACTGGATAGCATCACAAAGAGGTCCTCCGCTCTTGGTAGCGGGTACTGGTCTTGGAGTGACACCCGATTGATAGTGGCCTTGTATATCCACATATCCTGATCGACCCATCCGCCTTGAGCACCGGCACGATCGGGCTCGCCCAGTCACTGAATTAGACTGGCGAGATGATGCCTTCCCTCAGCAGGCGGTCCAATTCGCCTTCTATCTTTTCCCGCATCACGTACGGCACCGCTCTGGCCTTGTGGTGTACTGGCCTGGCGTCCGGGTTTATGTGAATCACTACTTTGGCCCCCATGAAAATGCTGATGCCAGGTTGAAATATTGAGTCAAATTTGTCCAGGACCTGTGAGCATGATACTCGCTCCACCGAAAAAATTGCATTGACATCGCCCCATTTCCAGTTCATGACAGCAAGCCAACTCCTCCCCAGTAGTGCGGGACCGTCCACCAGGACAATCCAGAGTGGCAACCTGTTCTCCGAATCTTTGTGGATCACGACTACTGTGGCGCTGCCTAGCACCGGAATGATCTCCTTTGTATATGTCTGTAGCTGTGCGTCAATCAGCAATAATTTTGGCCTCTTGGCCTTGGACACCCACAACCTTTCGAACTGCTTGATACTCATCAGGGACTGGCTGGTCCCCGTGTCTAGCTCCATTAATACTGGGATGCCATTGAGGAGCACTTTCATCATTATTGGTGGCGTCCTGGTATATACAATGCCCATACTTGAGAGGTCATTCTGTGACCAGTTACCTTTATTACCAAGACCTCAAGTGATGAAGGTGGGTGGAGCTTCCCCTTTTTTACCTGAAAGTCCAGGTTAGGAGTGTCTCCCACAAGTTCACCCCCTTGTGGTCAATGTTCTCAAGGTGTACACCTTAGGTCAGCTTATACATGGGTTACAATGATAGTTGAATACATGACAATATCCATTTTCACTTAAAAGTCATCTTTCAATTTTTGATGTTTTCAACTGAATTCCATGCAGTTTCCATTCAGAAATGTAAACTCGCAATAGGTGTCTTCGACCAAGTCTGTTGCCCTCTGCAGTTTTTCACAATTTCCTCTGCTTTGTGGGAGAAGTGTAACATAGAGTAAAGGATGACGGAAATGCTGAATAGTCAGTCGAGAGACCCAGTCCTTCTCTCATTTCACCCTTTAGAACTGTTGTAATTTCCTCTCTCGACATTTGCAATGCTCCAACTTCTATTTCACATTCTTTAAGATCATGTTTGTAACTCCCACATTTGAGCTTTTCACTGAACATCTCATCAGTTCTGAGACAGCCCGTTCCTGCAGGAACTTTAAATGCTTCTGAACAAGCTTCTCCCACTTTCATCTCTGACTGTTCAGTAACTACTCCTCGTGCATCTGGGGTGATGGGGTACTGTCTCTGAAAAGGGGAATCCCCTTCCTCCAGGAGCACCTCAACCTTCATTTGTTCGGCAGACCCTGTGTCAATTACCCGCTGCCCTTCCACACATGCATCGATATGGGTATGGCCACCCCTATCCTGAAGTAAGGGTCCGAAAGAAACGACATGTGTGGTTGAGGCACGGCATCCCTATAGGAATCCTCCCTCACCTGCGGAATCTACCCCTGACCTCACCAACTGAGCCGAGGTATCATCCCTGTCTGTGACTCTAGCTCCGCTTTCCTGATTCTTCAACTTTTCTAATTCTTTAGCCAGTCTATCCCTGTCCTCTATCAACTGACGGTCGGGATCCAGGCACCACCTGGTCTTGCTCCTTTTATGCGACTCCTCGTGGGATTCATCCACTCAGGTTCTTCTGCCTTCCATCGCTGTAACCCGTCTCACTTCCACGACTGAGATTCCTGCAGCTCTGATACAAGCTTTCTACCCTTGCCAACCATTTATCAAAACTATCGTCCCCACTCCAGGCATCTATTTCTAAAACTACTGAAGCGGGTAGGAGAGTCAAAATGATTTGTGTGTACCATCCCCGTAATGACCGATTTCAATCCAATTACTTCCCAAACTTTTACATAACTGGAATATACTTTCCCCCGCTTCCCTGGGTCCTTCCCCTGGTAATAATGCAAGCTGCTTTATTAACTGTGGCCCTGAGTGAGCACCAAAGATTGCAACTATGATTTGACCAAGCAGAGCCCTGGAAGTTATTTCAAAACCTACTACCTTTCCCCGGTGATTCCCTAAAGCTCACATAATCGTGTGAACTCTCTGTTTTTTCGATATGTCCCCCGATTGCCACCATCCCAGAATATTACACCACCATTGGGCAAACTTATTAAGGTTCTGAAACGGTGCAGGTCCCACTTCACCAAGGATAGCTCTCACATCCTGTAACTTTACCCCTCCTCGTTCAAAGCAGGAATCCCCACAACCACTTAAGGTAGTGTTCCCTTCATGAGCTCCATAGGGAGTAGAGGAATCATGATCATGCTCTCGCCTTGTCTGCCCAAGTGTGCTTTTCCCACTCTCCGCATTCCTGGAAGGTCGTGTGTAATATTGCGGGGTGTTAAGCATCTGAGGAACCAAAGAGGCATCTAACTGCTCCGACTCCGTACCCAACGTTGCCACGCGAACCACGTGGGTTCGAGGCTCCGAAGTCAGAGAAGACAAAGGAGCTACGGAAGGGAACGGTAGACATTCTCCCTGTCCCTTAATCCCCTTTTCAACTCTCAGACCTGGGGAATCCTCCGAATACCTTCCAGCTTTATCAATTGCTGTCCCCGCTGGGCAACCTAATACCACCATCTGTTGCAGCTTAGATATTACTTTCTCTCGATCATGATTACAGTTCTGTTCATCAACAAGATGGTGATCCAGCATCAGAACAGTCCTGGCTGCCCCGAATGCCTGAAATCGCCAATTCTCTACTTCTTTACTCACTGCTGTTAGCTGCTCTCGGAATTCTGAGACTTCCCTATCTCTAGCCTCAGCCTCTTCTCCCAACTTTTGAATCCCCAGCATTAGACACTGCAACACTAATGCTTTTCTCTTTTTATCACTTTTTAACCCAAACACTTTAATCTTTTTTAATTGGACACTCTCCACTAAGGACTGCCGTGTCTCTCTCCATCCTCCTGTCATCATTTCATGCCTTATCCCATAAGGTCCCCCTTTCGACTCAATCCACTCATTAAGAAATGACCGGACCTCATCTGGAATATTCCCTGACCCTTCCATTACTAACTGGAGATCCCTTTAAGTCATGACAACTAAGAGAATGCTCACCCCTCAAACTGATGTGTGGGAAACACTTCTTTGAACAACTCAGCCAACGAACTTTTCAAAATCACGTCGGGATCTTCGAACAACTCAGCCAACATTCTGCTTCACGTTGGGGTCTTCGAATAAGCCAACGAACTTTTGAAAGTCACGTCGGGGTCATCAAAATGTTGTAAACAGCTGTCTTGCTCTTTTCGCTTTGTTGCTTTTAACGTTGAATTACCCACGCACACTCAGTTGTAGTAAAGGCCAGATCTTTATTTAGACATTCAGCCATTCACAAGCCAACAACTCTGCTTGCAAAGGCAGCTCTTCAAGAAGTTACACACCTTTCGAGATTTCAGTGTCTCTACAGTCCATAAGAGTCCCTATAGTCCATAAGAGTCTGTATGACAAAAGCCAGTTCCATCTTTTTTTTAAAAATCTAAAAAGCATTTGAACTCTTATTCTTTGCAATTAGATAATCTTGACTAACTGCTTTCTGAATAGTTTAACATACAATCTATTATTCCCACCGTAACAAGGTACTCAAATACTTAACATTGCTTGTTTAACCTACAGATGTCATTAAATAGAAACAAAGGTACAATCAAATACTTAACATACAGAATTGACCAGCTACTTATTTCAATGGCTAAAAGGCACCATATCGTCTAGCAGCCTGTTTTAATCCAATCTTGAATCTTCCAACTTTTAACCCTTTTGATATTTCCAGACCGCGCTGAAGCAAAGAGTTCAGAAATGCAGGCTTGCGCTCCCACAGAGACCAGCTCTAAAAAGTACAGAATGCATTTCGCCATAAGATTAATACCAAAGAAAAAGAATAATGGGAACTGGGAATGGGTAAGGCAATCTGGTCAAGACCCAATAGCGTAAAAATGTAAGGGGTACATTTAATTGTGTTGGCCTCGATGGTGGGAGAAACATAAAGGCCAGTATTCTTGCATCGGATCTCACGTCACACCCAATTACAGTTGTCAGGACAAGAACAAAAATATACCCTTTGCAGCAACCTTTAAGCATTGGGGAAATTATAGTTACCCTAAAAGTGATGGCAGTGGAACATGTAGCATTATGAGAGGATTTGAAGATGCAGTAACCAGGTGCATGAAGGACGACGGGTACTTGAACAGCGTAATGCTCACAACATATGAGAAAAATAGTTTAGACCCTTGCGATCAGGGAAAGGAGGGACAATGTCCTCAACTTAGAGTCAGGACTCACAAATGGTCTCGTAGTTATCCCCACCCAAGTGGTCCCTGTCATTCTAAACTTAACAGACTTAGCATTACCAGACTGGTGTCCCAACAAAACAACAGTTAACTCAAGAAATGATACACCAAGTTTTTATTCAATCAATATTGCGAAAAGACTACCTTGTCCATAAGTGTAGAAAAAGTACAGAACGCATTTCGCCATAAGATTAATACCAACAATGAAACAAGTCAAGAAAGGGGTAGGAAGAAAAGGGGTTGAACAAATGATGCACTCACCGTTTTAATACAACCACCTCAGTAATTCTATCGATTTAGCAGCTTTACAGATACAGTTACGAATATTACGAGGAGAATTGAATGATATACTCAGTGAAGAAAATATAGAAAGTGAGGAGCTAGAAAGAAAATCAAATAATGACCATACACCTGAAGGATATTATACATAAGATAGAAAATCATGCCAAAAGAATTAATGATCTTATCAGAGAGGACAGAAGTGCCTCTGACCAAGCAGCTCATAGTGACATATGTGTTATGTATGGGAATTGGTTGGTAGAACAATCCCGGGAAAATCTAGAAATTATTACCAGGGACGTCTCTCCACTTGGGTAACCAATAAACATTTGTCAGGAATGTCTCATTATCATGATGATACAGAACTATGTAAAATTAGGAATTTGATTGAGGTCCATCCAGTTAAACATGAATGTCATGAGGTGGGGAACCAGAAACCATTGGGACTAATTGTATGAATACCCAGTCTTATGAATCGAACCATGCCTAATCCTCTGTTCAGAGTAGGAAAAATAGGGGTCATGAAAGGAAATGTCACGTCAATTCCTGACAGCACTCCAATGGTTGGTTCAATTAGAAAAACTAACTTGGGTAGAACCAAACCCGCAAGGATGTAGTAAAAGTGAAGATGCCCTTATTTGCCCATATGATTTATATGACCATTCAAAAGACATATGTGGTTTCAATTGGAATAAAGAGGGGCCAAATTAGACTATGGAAGTGACGGGATCATCAAAGGCAAGAACCAGAACGGTCTATTTAAGGGAAGGAAGGTATTGTTTTACAACTTTAGAAAATCATTATCATGGACTAAACGTTCAATAGACTCTGGAACCTACTGTATTACGCCTACCAAAACCACAGTCATAGGGAGAAAACACTCCTTGCAGTGGCCACACCTGACCAACAGATCTTACAAGTAAAAGATAACTTGAATGTAAACCTGGAAGATTATGTCACTAAATGTGGCTATGACATCCCTGAACTACTTGTGGCATTAACAAGATTGATGAAAAAAGTGAATGATTCCCAACGGCATTACTATACATTAGAGCAAGGGAATAAAGCTATAGCTAAACAAATTCCAAATATAGAAGATTCGACACATTGGTGAGAAATAGGGACAGCCATAGAGATCCCTTCCTGGATTAGAATAATTTCACATTTATTGGTTATAACACAACTCATGCTTACTGCTCTACACCTGCAATTTGAGAGACCTGATGCATCAGACAGGGTTACAATTAACCATGATTAAAACACAAAATTCCATGAAAATGATTAAAGATGGAAAACCAAAATCATTCCATAATTCAGAAAGAACAAAGTTAGTGCCATAAAGGGTATGGATATCGGAGGTAGTGAATTGATCTGGATATACTGCTGATCCAGAAGAGGGCTAGCCAATATCATGATAAAGTGAGGCGTCGGAAAGAATTCCTCAGCCTCAAGGTGGGGATATTGTAAGATGAAATGTACCTGCACGCTGTGATAGTGTTTTAATAATACTTTTGTTTAATTATGATAAAATTAACTCAAATGCGTGTAAGCTTATGTTAACCATTTTTAAGTAAAGCATGATGGTAGATTGAGCCATTATGATGTTAACCATTTTTGTAACTGCTGATACAAGCTTCATTTCGAACTAGAATGATCAAGACCAGAATATTAATCAGTAAGATAAAGGTATGTAGCATGTACCATTTCTTATTTTAATTTTGCAAAGCCAAGCTTAATAATGAACTGAATGTAAAGTTGTCTGTATAATAGTTCTCAGAGAAGTGATTCCTTCTACAGAAAGGAGGATAAAGATAACATAGAAGGTCAAAGGCCGAAGACTTAGAATAATGTATTGTAAAGCTTCAACAGCTGCAGACTCTTACAGCATTTGAATGGGAGGAAAAGGGCATAATAGTAACAGCTATTGAACTTTGGAAGCAGCGCGAACACAGAAGACTGGAGGAGGACTAGAGTCAACAGAACACAGCAAGAGACAGCGCTGCGGTCACTCAATGGGCTTCCGTTGAGGTTTCAAGGAACAGACTGTCACTTTGTTAAGTATTATTTCTTTGTATTGGAAGTAAACTTCTTAAGAAATTCTGTTGTGCTTATTTACAATATACCTGTACCCAGCATGGTTTGTTGTGGTCACAGACATAAGTCTCTTCTGTCAGATCTTACAGAGCCTCGGGCCTGCTCTTGTAGCCACAGTATTTATATGGCTGGTCCAGTTAAAATTCTGTTCAATGATGACCCCCAGGATGTTGATGGTGGGGGATTCTGTGATGGTAATGTCACTGAACGCTAAGGAGCGGTGGTTAGACTCTCGCTTGATCGAGACAGTCATTGCCTGGCACTTGTGTGACGCGAATGTTACTTGCCACTTTCAGCCCAAGCCTGAATGCCATCCAGGTCTTGCTACATACGGGCATGGACTGCTCCATTCTCTGAGAAGTTGCAAATCGAACTGAACATTGTAATCATCAGCAAACATCCCCACTTCTGATCTTAGGATGAAGGGAAGGTCATTGATGAAGCAGCTGAAGATGTTTGGGCCTAGGACACTGCCCTGAGGAACTCCTGCAGCAATGTCCTGGGGCTGAGATGATTAGCCTCTAACAACCACAACCATCTTCCTTTGTGTTAGGTATGACTCCAGCCAGTGGAGTTTTCCCAAATTCTCATTGACTTCAATTTTACTAGAGCTCCTTGATGCCGCCTTGATGTCAAGGGCAGTCACTCTCACATCACCTCTGCAGTTCAGCTATTTTGTCCATGTTTTTACAAAGGCTGTAATGAGGTCTGGAGCTGAGTGGTCCTGGCGGAACCCAAACAAAGCATCGGTGAGCAGGTTATTGGTAAGTAAGTGCTGCTTGATAGCAATATTGACGACACCTTCCATTACTTTGCTGATGATTGAGAATAGACTGATGGGGGGGGGGGGGGGGGGGAATGTAATTGGTCCTGCTTTTTGTGGACAGGACATACCTGGACAGTTTTCTATATTGTCAGGTAGATGCCAGTGTTGTAGTTGTACTGGAACAGTGTGGCTAGAGGCATGGCCAGTTCTAGAACAAAAGTCTTCAGCACTGCAGCCGGGATGTTGTCAGGGCTCATAGCCTTTGCTGTATCCAGTGTGCTTAGCCGTTTCTGGATATCATGTGGAGTGAATCGAACTGGTTGAAGGCTGGCTTCTGTGATTACATAGGATATACGGCACAAAAACAAGCCATTTGGCCCAACTAGTCTATGCCGGCGTCGTGCTCCACTCGAGCCTCCTTCCAGCTTTCCTCATCTAAATATATCAGCGTAACCCTCTATTCCCTTCTTCCTCTAGTTATGCTCTTCTCTACAAGTGGAAACATTCGCTGTATCCACCCTATCAAAACCTCTCATAATTTTAAAGACCTCTATTAGGTTATCCCTCAACCTTCTTTTATCAGAAGAAACCCAGCCCATTTATCCTTTCCTGATACGTTTACCTCAGGAGGAGACAGATATGCATCAGCCACTCGGCCCTTAAGACTGATTATGGTGCAAAAGCCTTGTCTTTTGCACTCGGGTGCTGGGCTCTGCCATCATTGAGGATGGGGTTATTCAAGGAGCCTTCTCCTCCCATTAGTTGTTTAGTTGCCCATCACCATTCACGACTGGATGTGGCAAGACTGCAGAACTTTGATCTGGTTCATTGATTGTGGGATCACTTAGCTCGGTCTACAGCAGGCGGTTTCCGCTGTTTAGCATGCATGTAGTTCTGTGTTGCAACTTCCCAAGGATGACACTTCATTCTTAGGTATGCCTGGTGCTTCTTCTGGCATGCTCTTCTACACAGCCCATGCCTGCATTTAGCAGGTTATGGACGTTCTTTTCGCCAAGGCAAATAATTACATCAGGTTCCCAATGGACACCTCTGGTCAACAGGGAAAAAGCTGAGGGGTTTGCTGCCATTTCAGTGTTCCACGTACAGGCAGCCATTGATTACATTTATGGCCATCAGAGCATGGGCACATGAAAGGTAACACACCCTTAACATGCAGCTTGCGCTAATCACTGGCAGAGAATCATGCAGGTGTGGGTCCAGTTCCCTGGCAGCTACTATGATGCATATATAATGCAGTCGTCTACCATCCTCCTCGCTGTTTGATAAACATAAGCAGGTCACAGGCTAGTGACTGGAGGCCAAGGGGTACTCTCTATACAAATGGCTAATGGCACTTCTTCAGAACCCTCACTCCCTGGCTGAACAGTTATGTGAGCCATAGCAACACACAAACCATAATAGGAGACAATTGGTGGGCTGAATCAACACTTTCGATGCCTTAGTAGATTGTGGAATTAATTACAGAAAGCCCCCACAACGTGTGTCCTGGATTTCTGTGGTGCGCTACACCCTCCACAACTTTGCTGTACTACAACAACAACTTTCAGTTAGAAAGCATCTTTAACATAGTAAAACGTCCCAAGGTGCTTCACAGGAATATTATAAGACAAATATTTGACACTGAGCCAGCAAGGAGAAATTAGGGCAGATGACCAAAAGTTTAGTCAAAGAGGTCGGTTTTAAGGAGCATCTTAAAAAGGAGGAAAGAAAGGTAGAGCAATGGAAAGGTGTAGAGAGGGAATTCCAGAACATAGGGCCAAGGCAACAGAAGCATGGCCACCAATGGATGAGTGATTATAATCAGAGATGCTCAAGAGGGCAGAATTAGGAGCACAGATATCTCGGGGGTTGTGGGACTGGACGAGGTTATAGAGATAGGGAGGGGCTAGGCAATAGAGGGGGTTTGAAGACAAGGATGAGAATTTTGAAATCGAGACATTGCTTAATCAGGAGCCAATGTAGGTCAGCGTGACTTGGTGCTAGTTAAGACACGGGCAGCCGAGTTTTGGATGATCTCAAGTTTACTGAGGGTAGAATGTTGGAGGCCAGCCAGGAGTATGTTGGAATAGTTGAGTCTTAAGAGGTAACAAAGGCATGGCTGATAGTTTCAGCAGCAGATGAGCTGAGGCAGGGGTGGAGACAGGCGATGTTAAGGACAACAAAGATGGAGAAGTTGATAGAAGCCAGTACCAGCATGTAGCGTGGACTCTGCACCAACAGATTCAGCTGAACAAGACCATCCACCCACCCAATCTCTCAACCCCAGATGAATAATTAACTATACCGTATGAACTTCCATACACTGATCAACTATGACATAGATGCCATCGACCACTGTAAGATCAGTGTCCACTAAAAACCCAGACTGCAGACAAAGTTGCAAAGTTACATGTAACTTTTTAAATGGCTGATACAACTACCATAACACAAGATAGCCCACAGTTCTTTCATTAAGTGATTTACTGTCTCTTCTACTGCTCTTACGAGGCGCTCCTCCAGTCATTGAGCATGGGTGAGGAAAGGTAACGATGCTTAAATGAGGGCCCTAGAGATGTTCATCATCGGCAACCTTCAGGTGCTCAGGGCTATGAGGGCTCAACTGCAGACTGTAATAACTCGGCTGCTGCCAGGGCAGTCTAGCTTAGCTGGGTTTCATGCACCATGGCAAGCGTTTGTTGAGTGGGCAGCAAGGGAGTTGACTTGCTGTCATCATGAGAGAGGATGACTCCCATGGACCTGCGGCTCATCACTTCCACGAATCCGCAGGAGAGCAGACTGTAGGAGATCAGAGATGCGATTGAAGCCCTTTTCCACATGGTTCAATAGTCTTTCAAAGTCAGCAGTGATAATGGAGCGCAGAGCCTGAACAACACTAGTTGGCGCTTCGATCAAAGCGACAAGAGCATTCAGGGAGGTGACCACACATTCATGGTAGACTACAGAGCACTAATGCCACTAGACAAAATGCAGTACAAGCTGGAAATATACTTCTCCATACTCTCAGGCAAATTGCATCAACTCCAAGGCAGATTGCCCAATACCATCAATAATTATTGGTGCAATAATTATGTAGTTTTCTTTTATGGACATGGCATCCAAAGTTGGCATTTCTATCCTCCTCAACAGAGCTAGGACCTGGCTTTGCCATCTGGGGAGCCACCACTTCCTGGGCTACTCTTCCTACTAGTCCCTGCTTACTCGAGCTCTGTGAATCACCTTGGGTATCATTATCGAAGGAATTATCTATCCCAATCATGGTGCCAATTTTATATGGGTGATTGTGAAACATGAAGTGAGTGACTGCTTCTTCTGGAGGGTTGGCCTCCTCAGTCTTCTCTTGCAGGGTCTAAGTAATGAGAAGAACCTAGAGAAAGGGAAGAGGGTCACATTTCAGCATGGTAGGAAATAGTTGCATAGCAGCAGCTGACTGGCAGTGCGAGGCAGCATCAGAGTACCACACTGCCTGTGTATGATTGCTAGAAAGGTAAAATAAAAAGGCAAGCTCCCTAAGCGCTGCCTTCAGCCTTGCCATTCTTTATGCTCCTCGAGCTGCCTTCACCACTATTGAGCATGTCTTTCTTCTCCATCTGGGCCTGGATGGATACTGCCCCCCGCACTCACTTCTGGTCCTCTTCCTCTTGTTGTGTACCAGCTTCTCCTGCAAAAAGGAGTTGGAGTTAGTGCATGGTTCTTGTAACGTGCTATTCAGTTGTGTGGACATCTTCATCTGTATGCAGAAAGGGAGAAGGATCAGATTGGGAGAAGGATAGGGAAGTGGTCATATGCAAAATTAGCACATTGAGATATGTATAATGAGTTAGCAGAAGAGTGACAGGCCTTCTAGTTTTGATCAGGTGAATGCAGACTGCTGTTTGTGCCAGAGGGCATCAGCGGCAGGTGAGTGTGTGATTGCAATGAGTTGGTGCGGTGACCTGCTATGATTGGACGAGAAACATGTATAGCGGGGGAGGGAAGATTTGAAGTATTGGGAGGGATGGTGGGGGGCAGAAAATTGGTGTGGCAAGGTCTAATGCAGAGTGACTATGCAGGAAGACCAGTCTCACCCTTGCTGTCCTCGTCGGGTCATTCAACTTCTTCGTGCACTGATCCTGTGTCCTTGGGATGATGGTCCAGGCATTTACAAATCCAGGCTTGCTGCTGAGAGGAAGCGGACCTGTCTGCATGCCCTCTCCTACTCCACTAGGACTACTCCTACTGTGTTGCGGAACCTAGGAGCTCTTGTCTTTGCAATCTGTGAATTAAACCACTGCATCAGCCACAATTTGAAAGAAAGACTTGCATTAATCATAGAATCATAAATTTAGAGCACGGAAGGCGGCCATTTCAGCCCATCGTGCCCGCGCCAGCTGACCATCCAACCCAATCCCACTTTCCAGCTCTTGGTCCGTAGGCCTGTAGGTTACAGCACTTTAAACACATATCTTTTAAATGTGGTGAGGGTTCCTGCCACTACCGCCCTTTCAGGCAGTGAGTTCCAGACCCCCACCACCCTCTGGGTGAAGACATTTCCCAAAATATCTCCTCTAAACCTCCCCCCAATTATTTTTAATCTATAACCCCCTGGTTGTTTCCCCCTCTGCCAAGGGAAACAGGGTGCTTCCTATCCAGGCCCCTCAATTTTATACATGTTAATCAGGTCTCCCCTTAGCCTCCTCTGTTCCAAAGAAAACAGGCCCAGCATCTTCAACCTTTCCTCATAGCCAAAATTCTCCAGTCCATGCAACATTCTTGTAAATCTCCTCTGCACTTTCCACTGCAATCACATCTTTCCTGTAATGTGGTGACCAGAACTGCACAGTACTCCAGCTGCGGCCTAACCAGTGTTTTATTCAGTTCAAGCATAACCTCCCATACTCTTATATTTCATGCCCTGACTAATAAAAGGCAAGTATTCCATATGCCTTCTTAACCACCTTATGTACCTAGCCTGCTACCTTCAAGGATCTGTGGACCTGCACTCAAAGATTCCTTGGTTCCTCTACACTTTTCAGTGTCGGACCATTTAATATGTATTGCCTTGCCTTGAGACTTCCCCAAATGCATTACCTCAAACTTATCCGGAATAAATTCCATTTGCCACGGTTCTGCCCACCTGACCAGTTCATTGATAACTTCCTGCAGTCCGCAGCTTTCTTCTTCATTATCAACCATACTGCCTATTTTAGTCTCATCTGCAAACTTTAATCATACCCCCAACATTTAAGTCCAAGTCATTTATATACCACAAAGCAAGGGACCCAGCACTGCGTCCTGCAGAACCCCACTGGATACAGCCTTCCAGTCACAAAAACACCCATCAACTATTACCACTTCCTTCCTGCCTCTGAGCCAATTTTGGCTCCAACTTGCCACTTTTCCCTGGATACATGAGCTATTACCTTCGTGACCAATCTTCCATGGGGGACCTCAGCAAAAGCTTTGCTAAAATCCATACACGCTACATCATACGCACTGTCCTCTTCGACCCTACTCGAAAAATTCTATCAAGTTAGTCAGACACGACCTTCCCTCCAGTCTGCTGCCTCCCACTCCAGTGTACTGCCCCCCACTCTTTATTGCAAAGGGGATGCAGTATAAAAGCAGAAAAGTCCTGCTACAACTGTATAGGTGTGGCCTCCCCAATACCCTGGAGTACTATGTAGTTTTGTTCTCCTTATTTAAGAAAGGAAATACTTGCACTGGAGGCTGTTTAGAGAAGGTTCACTAGGTTGATTGCAGAGATGAGAGGGTCGACTTATGAAGATAGGTCAAGTAGATAGGGTCTATACTCACTGGAGTTAAGAAGAATGAGGGGTGATCTTATTGAAACATACAAGATAGTGAGGGGGCTTGACAAGGTAGATGCAGAGAGGATATTTCTACTCAGTGGAATCTAGAACTAGGGGGCATAGTTTCAGAATGGCGGTTGCCCATTCAAAACTGAGATGGAGGAATTTCTTTTCTGAGGGTTGTAAATCTGTGGAATTCTCCACCCGAGAGCACCGTGGAGGCTGGGTCATTGAATATATTTACGGCGGAGGTAGACAGATTTTTGAGCGATAAGGGAATAAAGGATTATGGGGAGCAGGCAGGGAAGTGGAGCTGATTTGATGATTTTATTAAATGGCAGAGCAGGCTCGAGGGGCCAAATAGCCTACTGCTCCAATGTTCTTAAATCCATGCCGACTGTCCTTGATTAATCCCAGTCTTCCCAAGTGAAGATTTATCCTGTCCCTCAGGATTTTTTCCAATAATTTTCCCACCACTGAGGTTAGGCTGACTGGCCTGTAATTACTCAGTTTTATTTATCCCCTTCTCCTTTTTTAAATAAAGGTTCAACATTAGCAGTCCTCCAGCATAACACCTGTAGCCAGAGAGGATTGGGAAGTGATGGTCAGAACCTCTGCTATTTCCTCTTTTGCTTCTCTTAACAGCCTGTGATACATTTCATCCAGGTCTGGGGATTTATCCACTTTCAAAGCTGCTAAGCCCCTGAATTCATTCTCATTCTCTCTCTCTCTCTCAATATTTTACACTCCTCCTCCCTCATTGCAAAGTCTGCATCGCCCCACTCGTGAAAATGGATGCAAAGTATTCATCAAGAATCCTACCACGTCTTCCACTGCCACATACAGATTTCCTTTATGGTCTCTAATAGGCCCCACTCTTTCTCTAGTTATCCTCTTGCTTGCAATGTAGTTATAAAACATCTTTAGGTTTGCCCTGATTTTACTTGCCAATATTCTTTCGTTCTCTCCTTTTGCTTTCTTGTATCTTTTTTAATTGCACCCCTGCAATTCTTATGCTCCTCTAGAGTTTCTGCAGTGTTGAGTTCTCGGTATTTGTCATAAGCTTCCTTTTATCTTAATGTAGCACCTTTCATGACCAACGGACATCCCAAAGCACTTTACAGCCAATGAAGTACTTTTTGGAGTGTAGTCACTGTTGTAATGTGGGAAACGAGGCAGCCAATTTGCACACAGCAAGCTCCCACAAACAGCAATGTGATAATGATCAGATAATCTGTTTTTGTCATGTTAATTGAGGAATAAATATTGGCCAGGGCACCAGGGATAACGCCCCTGCTCTTCTTTGAAATTGTGCCATGGGATCTTTTATATCCACCTGAAGGAGCAGACAGGGCCTCGGTTTAACATCTCATCTGAAAAACTGCACCTCCGACAGTACAACACTCCCTCAATACTGCACTGGACTGGAGTGTCAGCCTAGAGTTTGTGTGCTCAAGTTCCTGGAGTGGGATTTGAACCTGCAACCTTCTAACTCGGATGCGAATGTGCTACCCACTGAGCCACAGCTGACACGGTGATCATTTGCTGAGTGAAAAGGTGCATTCACCATTTAAATTTGTTCCACGACCAGTGGAAATCCTACCAGTCACTGATGCAAACATGTGGTCAGCCTGCCAATGAGATGCAAATGAGGCCACACTGTCAAAATTGGTTGAGCAGTCCACTCATGATCTAACAGCTGATCCCATCAACTCACCCACCGGTCGCCCCAAGTCAAAATCTATCCCACTATGCCTAGTTTATTTTAGCAGTGCTCCCTTAGGCTTTATTTTTGAATTGTCCTGTGCGTTAGTAATGCACGTGCGCTGGATTTTAAAAAAGGTACAGGATGGTCTGCCATTAGATTTAATTATAACAATTATGCAATATTATGAAAAATCCATTATCCTTCCTCATGCATTACCAGCATCAACCTGGAGCATAATGAAACAAAATGCAATAAAAATAATTAAGCAGCTTCCATTCCTCCAAAGTTTCATAGCATTTATTATTTAAAAATTCTATCATCCGGAGGTAGGTACACAACTTTTCCAACTGTGAGAGGTGATGATTGCCAATGCCATCAGCACTGAAATATAAACCAAGTGCGCATCATCACGCTGCAAGCCACAATAAAGATTTTAATGACTGCAGCCACAGGAGTGGTGGGGAAAGGCAAGAGGACAAATTCATAATCCTGCCCTGCAACCCCAAAGACAGCTAAAATAAAACACGTTCAGCAATTCGCCAACTGCCCTGACCAGAAACAGTTTCAGAGACTGTGCAGAAAAACCAGCATTTTCATTCATTACATGTGCTGCTAAGTTCATTTTGTGGAGAGTATTCCTTGGTTCATACAAAATCAACCCGAATTTTTATTCATGGGTCTTGAATATTAATAGTTAACTTGCTTGGTCATCAACACGCCTGTGTATCATTTTAGTTTCAGACCATTTCACTAAACACTCGATAGTGAGTAACTGACAAGTGAACGCAAAGTTAAAAAAATTTAATTTTTGTCCATAGCCAATGTATTTCTCCTTGGTGGATTAACAGTCTTAAACATTAAAATTAGTACTTACTGAATCTTTTACTCAAGTTACACAGACGCACATCATTTCTCATACACCATAAAGCTGATTCAGTCATTCTACCAAGATACAATGAAAAGGATAGCAGAAATAAACTTAAAAAAATACAAGTATTTGAGAATTCCAACAAGAGAACACAAATATTCTGCTAACAAGTATTCTGATAGCATGTAGACAGAAATGGACTATCCTATGTTGTCTTTATAAGTTTCTGAATTGCATAAGGCATTGGATAGTTTAAGTGTCACTTAAAAATATGAAAAAATTACAAACAGGGAACAATCACGTCAATATTGCATCAATAGAATACAGTATGTTTGCAGGCAGCAGTCAAACCCTAAAAAGGTCAACATTTTAGCACAAAAAGTTGATCTGGAAAGGGAAATGCAAGTGTCAGAGGTAACCGTAATAGGTATCTATTAAACTATTTATTTCTTCAAGTCTATCCAGCACTCTCCCTGAAGCCACTATGCCCTTTCCAAGTATGATTTATCTGGAATGAAGGCCCAATATTCTTAACATTTGAATTATTTTCAAAAGCGCATTAAATTTCATTGAAAGTGTGATTTAAAAAAAAATCAAACCTGTAGAACACAAATGACAGTGCATAGAGTTACACAGACAATCACTGATTGATGACATTTGCATTCCAGCAACAGTCTGAAACATCACTATTAACAGAGAGGTAAAGGTTTTAGTTACAAGGGGGGTTACGGGCTAGCATCACCTTTCACGTATCCATAAGATTACCACTTCCCCAATATCCAAGTCATCAAAAGCCACGCAAAACAGGTAGCCTATTGTACACATAGATGCAGTGTGCTTGGGACTTTAGGAAAGCTTTCGACAAGGTGCCATGCAGATTTTTGAGAAGATTGAGGAACATAGTATTGATTAGATGGGAAGAAAATAGAAAGGAGGAGTTAAGGGCAATATTCCATAGTGGTTGGAAGTTGGTAGTGGTGTCCCACACGGTTGAGTTCTGGGGCTAATTTTGTTCACTGTGTATATCAAATTATTTGGACATGGGCCTAGAGAGAGTGGTGTGATAATTTGTAAATAGCAAAATAAGCAAGATAGCCAATATTTGAGAAGACCAAAGTAAGCTGTAAGGATTATTGATAAGATAGGGGAACACACTAAAAAGTGGCAGATAGAATTCAATGTCAGTAAGTGTGTGGCATGTTGGTAATTTCTTTTATTTTAGAAACAGTAATAGAAGTTGGCTCGGTGATGTGGAAGAGCAGAGAGATTTGGGGGTACAGATTTAGAGGACGTTAAAGGCATCACCTCCGGTTGATAAGGTATTAAGAAAAGCTAATGAAACTCCTGCTATATTATATTATATTACATTACATTACAAGTATAGAACATAAAAGCCAAGAAGTAATGATGCGCCTGTACAAAACCTTAATAAAACTTCAGTTGAATATGCAATTTTGACCTCAATATTATAGCAAGGAGTGCGAGGATTTAGAGAGGGTACACGCCCACCTGTGACAGACTGATTCTTGTATTGAACTGTACAGCCACCTAAGAACTCATGCTAAGAGTGGAAGCAAGTCTTCCTCTCCTCGATTCCGAGGGACTGTCTATGATGATGATGGTGAAAGCAGATTCATTATGGTATGAGGAAATGCAATACAAAGACAGACTTGAAGAGTTGAGGCATTTACATCAGAAAAACAGATTTTATAAGTGTTTAAATCTACGATAGGATGGGACAGTAGATAGAAGCACACTTTCTAGTAGTAGAGGGCGTAGAACAAGGGGGCCATAGATTAAAAAATTAAATGCAAGAGATTTAGAACTGAGCACAACAAAACATCTCGAGTTGTGAAGCTTTGGAATTGAGTCCCAGGATTAGTGGTTGAGGCATAAACAAAGTTAACATTTAAGATTAGAATGGATAGGTGGATGAAGAAAAAGGGATATGGGAACAGGGCAGCTAAATGTGATTAGGACTTATTTACACAGAGGGTGAACGGTGACATGGACTGGTCAAGCCAAATCAAATGGCCCGTTGATGTGTTTTAACTTCCACATTTTTCTATGCATTAAACAACTTTCTACCACTATTTACTCTAGCGGAGAAAAAAAACTCAGTGCTTTGCCATTATCTCCAGGTGTCCCAGGAATCATTTCCCTCTTTCTCTCCATCCCTGCAAAAAATGACAATATTTTATAATAAATGGGAGTGACATTAGTAAAAATCCACACTTGGATTTTGTATACTGCAATCAATTCAATTAATGAGATCCACTAACTGTTGGTAGAGACACTGTACTAAGTCACCAGTCTCTTGTTTAAGGGCATGGATGGCATATGGGGACCTGAATAAGGGAGAAAAATTGAAAATGCAAGGGGCAATGATTAATCAACAGTATACAACAGCTGATCTTATAACAGAAACATTATTGGCTACATGCCTATACAGACTATTTGAAAATATATTTTGTTGGAATCCTGCGTGGAAGATTAGAGTTCAGTTCATCACTGTGGATTCATTTACAAGATATTCAACGTTTTATTATATACAGGTCTCATGTCCAAGTAACGACAACAAAAATCAACACACATACCATTAAAATTGGTACTCTCTGTCCTTTTCTTGTTTTATTCCACAACATGCCAAGGATCACTATTTATAGAGGGATACCTCATAGAGTCACAAGGCCTTTCTTGGCCAAAGTTGTCTCTTTGCTCTCGGCTTCTGTCTGGGTGATCTATCCGAGGAGAATTCTCAAAGTGAATTCTTTGATGAGTCTGCTGCCTCTCTTGATCATAATCTATTTTTTTTTCTTGATAATGACCATCACAGGAACTTGGACTTCTGGAACGATCTCGCAGAGGTCCACTTCTCTCTCCAGATCTCTGTTTTTCTCGCTGTCTTGGATATTCATGCTCCCTTATTAAGAGCAATAAAATGCAAGTTCATTATTATAAACCATTTATGACCCAAATAGAACATTTCTTGAATGGGTTTGTGACTTTCAGGGTCTCATCAAATTATCAGCTATCACATGTCTTTTATTAGTTACCATAAAGATTTTTTTGTGCTACAAGCTTATGGATAGCAAAATTCAGTGCTGCAAATACGAAAACAATCTTATTGCAACAAATGCATTTTTACCAGTTGATTGAATTTAAAAAAAAGTTGCTGGATATTCTACAAGAAAAATAATTACCGTAATCCTGAGCTATATGGTTTGGTCTCTCCATGAAGCGGATTTGAAGGACAGTTTAATGAATCCCTGTAACTGTCCTGTGCAATTGCTTTGGACTTTTTAACAAAAGAAACAAGCCTAAGTAGAGTACCATAATCTTCTGAACCTTCATCTGAAAGAGAGGTGGAGAAGAAAGTCTTTCAGAAAATTATTTACTTATCCTTTTTCATTGGGAAAAATAAATTCTATGTTCCCACTTTAAAAAAAACATGAAAAAACCTGAATACACTGTAGTCTCACTTCAGACTTTCAAAAAAATATGGACAACAATGTGTTCAAAACTAGCAATTTACTACTTGTTACTAGTGAAGCCAGAGTCTTTAAAGCTTGCAGCCTACGCAACGAGTACACTTCAAAAGTAATTGATTGGCTGTAAAGTGCTGTGACATCCAGAGTAAGTAAAACAAGTGATATAAATGCAATTTATTTTTTTCTTTCCATCCGTCCAACCATAAACATTTAACTCTTAGGTTGCATGCAGGTTCAGGGAAGTGCTCATTTCACTGGAAAAAATACTTTTCAGTTCGCTTTATGATTACAGTAATAGAGCTACTCAAATTTCAGGATTCTCTTTATTTACTGCTATCCATAACTACACAGTCAGAGTAATTTTATATGAATAAAAGTAAACATTTTCCATCATCTGTTTTGCCCCTCCAATTATCTTGCTTTATTTTATTCTAACTGTCCTACTTATAACACACTTTTAAGAAAAAAATCTACTTAACTTCTGGATCCCCTAATCTCACATTCTTGGGAGCGATGGCAATTGTGTTAATGTAAAAGAATTATCATTGGAGAAAATGATTATAAAAAGACTAGTTTTTCCAAACAGTGGGAAGCCTAGAGTCAGAGGAATATGAGGCAGATGTGTGAATCTTTGACAACAACAATTTAGCCAAACTAGGAAGTATTATTGGCAAGGGAATTCCACAGTGCTCCTCTCCTCTCCTCTCCTCTCCTCTCCTCTCCTCAGCCTAACAATGCCCAGGTAAGTAAACTGAGCTCAGAAGGATTTACACTTACTCCACAGTTGAAGCCGATTGCAGAACTGATGGAAGGTACAAAGCTCCCTTTGTCTTGTGGAAGCCTGGCTATCTCTTCTGAATGTCTGTACGGATTTCTTGTTCCACTTCACTCCCTTTCCCCACCCATAATATAGAGGCAATTACAGATGTTTGGCCCAATAGCAAAAAATTAAAGAAAATGGTAAAGGGTACAAGTCATTTGAAAAAAAAAAGTAAAAACAGATGGATGGAAGTGTCTTCAAAAGCTCAGCACACCAGTGAGAATTTTACCTTGCTTTGTAGTTCACATAGGAAGCACATGTGTTCACATTTTTATGAACTAAAGTAATTTCAAACGTTACAGAACAGCTAGGCTAATATTTAAGTTATTTCACCAGACACTTACCTTTGCTCCCCTCATCGGTTGAAAAAGATCCTTTTCTATCAATTTCTTTTGTAAGTTCCTTCTGGCTTTGTAACGTCTCTTGAAAATCTGTTTCCCTGTAAAACAAATGACCCATTAGCTTTAACAAGTAAAAGCACCAGTTCAATTTGCAACAGGATGTATGATATTGGATCGGATACAATAGACAGAAGGGGCAAGGTAAATCTCCATCAAGGTGCAAGAAATACAACTTTAAAGCAGAGCTCTGTATTAAGATGCTCTGCATAGCTAAGGCCTTTCTGAACTCCTGTAGGTCAATAAATATAATAGCCTGAAGTTTGCGCTGATCTTTGCAGCACAATTAGTCCAAGCCAACGCAACAAAGATTGTGCAATTTCAAGCTCAAATCGAGTTTCCGTGATCATTAGCACGAGTTTTTTTAAAAATCATCATGCTAGTAACTGGCCCCAACCTCAAAACTGGCCTTGTCCCCAGATCGAATTAACCATTATTGTGAGTTTCTACTAATTGCGTAAAAATGTTTGCAGGCCTGCGAAGAGGCTCTTAAAATGAAACTTTTTTTTTTCTTTAGGCGCAAGGACACAAGTAGACATGTTTTAAATCTTTTGAATATCATTTTTTAATTTATAAGAAACTGACTACTGTACACCAATATAACTAGCAAGTGTGCTGTAGTTTAAAAAAAGTCATTTTCAGTTACCGTATATACTCGCGTATCCTACGATCTCGCGTATCATGCGACCCCTAAATTTTCGTCCCCAAAACATGAATTTATCATATATCTTATGTATCATGCGAGTCACTTTTTTTGAGATACCAGATGACACTAGGCTAGGCTTTCAAACAAGTTTAACAAGTACCCAACACGTAACAAGTACCCTAACACATAACAACAATCGAATACAGACCTTAATAACCGAATCATGAAACGACTCTTCCGCCGTAAACAACCGAATGAGAAACAGCTGTTTTGCTGTTTCTCATTACGATAATAAACAGTTACCGTATTTCGTTCCAAATCTCATCTAAGGTAGTAAACTATGACAAATATATTTTTACATTCTACCCTTAGCCACTATGGAGAAAAGATCTGCGAAGAAATATACTGCCAAATTTAAGCTGCAAGTTGTTGCCAAAGCGGAACAAAGCAACAACGTTAAAGCTGCAAAGCTGTTTGGTGTCGGAGAAAGCTGTGTCCGAAACTGGAGAAAACAAAAAGAAAAATTGAAGGAAACTTGGATGATGTGGAATCTATATGGGTAGAGCTGCAGAACACTAAAGGGCAAAAATCGTTAGTGGGAGTTGTGTACAGACCTCCAAACAGTAGTAGTGATGTTGGGGAGGGCATCAAACAGGAAATTAGGAGTGCATGCAATAAAGGTGCAGCAGTTATAATGGGTGACTTTAATATGCACATAGATTGGGCTAGCCAAACTGGAAGCAATACGGTGGAGGAGGATTTCCTGGAATGCATAAGGGATGGTTTTCTAGACCAATATGTCGAGGAACCAACTAGGGGGGAGGCCATCTTAGACTGGGTGTTGTGTAATGAGAGAGGATTAATTAGCAATCTCATTGTGCAAGGCCCCTTGGGGAAGAGTGACCATAATATGGTGGAATTCTGCATTAGGATGGAGAATGAAACAGTTAATTCAGAGACCATGGTCCAGAACTTAAAGAAGGGTAACTTTGAAGGTATGAGGCATGAATTGGCTAAGATAGATTGGCTAATGATACTTAAGGGGTTGACTGTGGATGGGCAATGGCAGACATTTAGAGACCGCATGGATGAATTACAACAATTGTACATTCCTGTCTGGCTTCTCGGCCTTTTGGCTAAGATCTGCATAACTAACCTGACCAGCCACCATGACGTCCGGGTGGTTCCTCCCTGGTCAGGAAGGTATATGCTTACATTTTTGTAAACAGGAGGTGGGTGGGATTGGTGACCCATCCACCTCCACGGAGGTGTGTGGGGGACCTGACCCATCCACCTCCATGGCACGAACCTGGTATTGCAGTACTTCCAGGAACGGTGCAGTGGCTCTAGGCCTTTTGGCTAAGAGCATTGGCGCAGAGTGATCCTTGACTGGTGCAGGGTGACCTCTGGCGTTTGACAAAGAATTGTAACGATTGGATAACGATTGGACATGAATTTTTTTTAAAAAAAAAAAAAAAAAAAAAAAAAAAAAATTGTACATTCCTGTCTGGAGTAAAAATAAAAAAGGGAAGGTGGCTCAACCGTGGCTATCTAGGGAAATCAGGGATAGTATTAAAGCCAAGGAAATGGCATACAAATTGGCCAGAAATAGCAGCGAACCTGGGGACTGGGAGAAATTTAGAACTCAGCAGAGGAGGACAAAGGGTTTGATTAGGGCAGGGAAAATGGAGTACGAGAAGAAGCTTGCAGGGAACATTAAGGCGGATTGCAAAAGTTTCTATAGGTATGTAAAGAGAAAAAGGTTAGTAAAGACAAACGTAGGTCCCCTGCAGTCAGAATCAGGGGAAGTCATAACGGGGAACAAAGAAATGGCAGACCAATTGAACAAGTACTTTGGTTCAGTATTCACTAAGGAGGACACAAACAACCTTCCGGATATAAAAGTGGTCAGAGGGTCTATTAAGGAGGAGGAACTGAGGGAAATCTTTATTAGTCGGGAAATTGTGTTGGGGAAATTGATGGGATTGAAGGCCGATAAATCCCCAGGGCCTGATGGACTGCATCCCAGAGTACTTAAGGAGGTGGCCTTGGAAATAGCGGATGCATTGACAGTCATTTTCCAACATTCCATTGACTCTGGATCAGTTCCTATCGAGTGGAGGGTAGCCAATGTAACCCCACTTTTTAAAAAAGGAGGGAGAGAGAAAGCAGGGAATTATAGACCGGTCAGCCTGACCTCAGTAGTGGGTAAAATGATGGAATCAATTATTAAGGATGTCATAGCAGCGCATTTGGAAAATGGTGACATGATAGGTCCAAGTCAGCATGGATTTGTGAAAGGGAAATCATGCTTGACAAATCTTCTGGAATTTTTTGAGGATGTTTCCAATAAAGTGGACAAAGGAGTACCAGTTGATGTGGTATATTTGGACTTTCAGAAGGCTTTCGACAAAGTCCCACACAGGAGATTAATGTGCAAAGTTAAAGCACATGGGATTGGGGGTAGTGTGCTGACGTGGATTGAGAACTGGTTGTCAGACAGGAAGCAAAGAGTAGGAGTAAATGGGTACTTTTCGGAATGGCAGGCAGTGACTAGTGGGGTACCGCAGGGTTCTGTGCTGGGGCCCCAGCTGTTTACATTGTACATTAATGATTTAGACGAGGGGATTAAATGTAGTATCTCCAAATTTGCGGATGACACTAAGTTGGGTGGCAGTGTGAGCTGCGAGGAGGATGCTATGAGGCTACAGAGTGACTTGGATAGGTTAGGTGAGTGGGCAAATGCGTGGCAGATGAAGTATAATGTGGATAAATGTGAGGTTATCCACTTTGGTGGTAAAAACAGAGAGACAGACTATTATCTGAATGGTGACAGATTAGGAAAAGGGAAGGTGCAACGAGACCTGGGTGTCATGGTACATCAGTCATTGAAGGTTGGCATGCAGGTACAGCAGGCGGTTAAGAAAGCAAATGACATGTTGGCCTTCATAGAGAGGGGATTTGAGTACAGGGGCAGGGAGGTGTTGCTACAGTTGTACAGGGCCTTGGTGAGGCCACACCTGGAGTATTGTGTACAGTTTTGGTCTCCTAACTTGAGGAAGGACATTCTTGCTATTGAGGGAGTGCAGCGAAGATTCACCAGACTGATTCCCGGGATGGTGGGACTGACCTATCAAGAAAGACTGGATCAACTGGGCTTGTATTCACTGGAGTTCAGAAGAGTGAGAGGGGACCTCATAGAAACGTTTAAAATTCTGACGGGTTTGGACAGGTTGGATGCAGGAAGAATGTTCCCAATGTTGGGGAAGTCCAGAACCAGGGGTCACAGTCTAAGGATAAGGGGTAAGCCATTTAGGACCGAGAGAAGGAGAAACTTCTTCACCCAGAGAGTGGTGAACCTGTGGAATTCTCTACCACAGGAAGTAGTTGAGGCCAATTCACTAAATATATTCAAAAGGGAGTTAGATGAAGTCCTTACTACTCGGGGGATCAAGGGGTATGGCGTGAAAGCAGGAAGTGGGTACTGAAGTTTCATGTTCAGCCATGAACTCATTGAATGGCGGTGCAGGCTAGAAGGGCTGAATGGCCTGCTCCTGCACCTATTTTCTATGTTTCTAACTCCTTCCTATAAATGCGCAAATCGCAGGTCGAAATGTCATTGGTACTTTATCTTCTAAATGCGGCCAAAGTGGGTGTCTGAAAATCGAGAAAATGGTTATATTATAACACGATCTAAAATAAGCCTTTATGCTTTACGAGAAGCAAGAAAAATGGGCATTCGTGTGTTTACTGCCCAACAGCCTAATCTTGGCCAGCACTTCACACCCGCAAATTTTGTATCTCACGTATCATGCTACCCCCCAAATTTAGGTTACAATTTAGGTCTTCAAAAGTCGCATGATACGCGAGTATATACGGTATTTAAAAATCAGGTTACTCTCAGGTGGGGGACTAAACACAGATTAAAAATGCTTATTTTCAGAGATATACCCATTTTCAGCTGTATTAATCACACTGTACCAAGTTACCACCCTTAAGTGCATCATGGAATTTTTTTTAAAAAAGCAAAATTACATTCTTAAACACTGCCCAATTGCACTGGTTCATGGCAGATTTTTATGTTTGGCGATATACAAATAAGTTGGACTGGAAACTTTTGAAAAAAAACTCAAAATTGGTGTCATTTTGGGGACATTATGTGCCTGGGGGTGCTGACTGTGCCCAAAACAGTTGCTTCAAGCCACTGTATAGTGTGCGCTGAACCAGACAGACCACAAGATAACTAGTCTCTGCCAAGATAACTAATTTCAGTCAAGACAGCAGTCAGCCTCTAAAATAGGCATCAATAGCCGCAGGCGTTTAAGGGGGAAGGAGCAAGACTGAACAGCAAACAAAAGATCACAAGCATTATGCACTCCTCGCTGCCAAAGCATACATGCATGGACACCAAATTAGGACAGGATCAGGGACGGTTGTATTAATCCATTAGGCACAATTACGCAGTGCAACCACTTTGCTGAGGTACAAGGCAGCAAGCACATGCTTCAAGTCGAACTGAAGCATGAGCCGTCGCCTTCAGGAGGGAAGATCAGGGGAATAATCTGAGGTTTAAAATTAAACTGTATGGGATGGTGGGTAAGAAAAGCAATGTACAGAACAGAAGCAAACAAGGTTAAGGGAGCCTAACTAAATCTGAAACATAAAGCTGAAAAAAAAAAGTAATAACTGTACATCAATGCTAGTGGCCTGGCAAATGTTACAGCCTTGTTCAAAAATGGAGAGTGATGAACTTGGTAACTACAAGCCAGTCAGTCTAATGTCATTGGTGGGAAAACTACGAGAGACCATTGTCAAGGTCAAAACTAATTCTCAAGTGGAGAAACATGGGTTAATAAGAGACAGCCAGCACAGATTTGTTAAGAAAATCATGTCTGACTAACCAGATTGAGTTCTTTGATGAAGTAACAGAGGGTCGATAAAGGTAGTGCAGTAGAGGTTATATTTATAGACTTTCAAAGAGCATTTGATAAAGTGCCACATAACAGATTTATTTGGAAAACAGATGCACATAGTATTAAAGGGGCATTGGTACTAGAGGGGAAATGGCGAATGTGTTTCACAGAGGGCTGTTAAGATTTGGATTGCACTACTTGAACGAGTTGCTATGGAAGCAGATTCCATCGCAACTTTCAAAAGTCAATTGGACATGTACTTGAAGAGGACTAATTTGGAGGGTTATGGGGAAAAAGTTGGGCGTGGGACTAAATTTCACAGCTCTTTCAAAGAACCGGCACAGGCATGACAGGATGAATGGCCTCCTTCTGTGCTGTAAGATTCTATGATTCTCCATCACTGATTTACTTTAAAATATGCCTTCATGAACACACTGCAGCAGGTGAGCGGAAATAGTATTAAATCTACGAGCAGTAGATTCAAATTGGATACCAATATTTACAGCTTTTCCTCAATTTTAGATTGTCATTTCCTAATGTTTATCAGCTATGCTCACAATTACATTGATCCAATACAAGCACATAAAAACAAGTTTCAATAAAAACAGGCCAGCATTTTGAAAAGCGAGATTTGTGATCCTTGCTGTTTTGTAAAATGATCAAACTTTGGCTTAGCATCAACCTACCATGCACTGGCCCAACTGGTGCAAAGCTGTACTGACCGTATTGAGGTTCACTACACATGTAAACTCATTGACAAAAAATTAAATATGTACATGAACAGGAGCCATTCCATGCTAAATCAACACCATTTATTTTTCTCTTTCCCATGGCAGCTGATGATCGTCATTCACACCCCAGCTAGACTCATTTTAACTTGCACCATTACCATCTCATTTTTGTCCATTACCCCTTTTGTCTGAAATGTCTTCTGCCTTCCACCCTATCAGAGCTTCCCTTTTGTTTTTCCCTCCCCTCCCCCTTTCACCGACCCTGCACTTCCTTAAGAAGCTGTTACATCTCAAACTTTTCCAGTTCTGAAAGGGTCATCGATCTGAAACATTAACACTGTTTCTCTCCACAGATGCTGCCTGACCTGCTGAGATTTCCAGCATTTTCTGTTTTTATTTTGTGTGTCTAACTTGTCTATTTCACAATTTATAAAATCCTGAGTTTGTGCAAAAATGTTTCAACACTGATTAGTTCTGATATTGCATGAGAATTATCTTTGAAAGCAACACTGCTCTCGCGCTTTTATGAATTTAGTCTGATTAATCCAATTCTGTAAAAATATTAGATGATGAGCAAATTTAACATTAAAAAAACATCCAAATTCTCACCTTCCTGGTATTCTGTAATCCTGATAGCATGTATTGTACACAGGTGGAGTAGTGTTACAATCCAAGGTAGAAAGACTGGTGTTTGTAGATGTTATGAAGGTCGCAGGATCAACGTGCAATGTCTGATTGTGTCTCTGTCCACCAGGAACCGGACCTGGGATGTTTGTAGGTGGTACGAAGTCTTGTAACAAAAAATTGGGAGAAGAGGGTGTAGAACCATGTTGGAGTTCAGTTTCAACGGCTGAAGTGGCTAGTTTAACTGCCGGCTGTTGGAAAGGTGAAGAGGTTTTGTCTTGACGAGTTGAATTCACTGTCATTGAATGAAGATTTTTAAATGATGCAGAAGAGTTTTGATGGATCTGCCGTGAAATTGTTTCTTTTCAAAGAAAATTTAAAAAAGAGTATCTCAATGGAAAATTGACCAAATGTAACCTTAAGCATAGAATAGTTCTTCATCTATACTTTAGATAAAGATATTCACAAGTTCTTGCTAGCTTTAAAATATTTCAACAATTTCACATAAATAATCTTCAGCTCGATATTAACTTGGAACTCCCAGGGTATATCATTCAACCAAATAAACTTCTCAGCTCATCAACTTAACTTACTCTGGCTTACATCCATCCAACACCACCTGACAATTTAAACAGAGCTCATGTGAAAACACTCACCTGATTTGATATACAAATAAATTCCCACCTTTCCACAAAAACAGATCACAGGCTAGATAAATTGCATTAGTGGCACCTGGCAACACCCTTGCACTAAAAGTCAATCTCACCAGACAGTTATGCCGAGGTCATAATAACAAGGGGCCGAAATTGCCCCTCTCCTTAAGGCTTGTTACCACCATAAATCGACGGCCACGCTGCGGAGTGGAGTGGCCGCTGACTTTGTGGAATGGCCGCTGATGGCCCAATTGCCCTCCCGTGTTTTCCCGATCTCTCTCTGTTCCTCCCCCCACCCCCTGCTGCCGATCCGTGGTAAGCACATCACCGCACGCACCGCCGGTCTATCCCCCCCCCCCCCCCCGACATTCCCCTCAGAAAATCTTCGGCCCGCCCGACGGTGCCAAAACCCGTTTTCTTCCCCAGTAACAGCGGTGCGACTTCCCTTAAAAAGGAGAGGATGCACTGCTGCTGCCGCCGCCATTTTTTTTGTCGGCTGACTGCCATGCCCTTGGGTTCGGCTAGGCCACCAACAGGCAGGCCCGACCGAAACCCTCCCCGGTGGCAGAGTGGGCTGAAGTTTTTTAAATCGTGAAGGCTCACCCCCTTAAGTGAAGGGGAGAGCCGTGGTAACGCGGCGCCGAGATGGCTTTATCGCAGTGGTCACTCCACACCACCCCCAACTTCCGCCCCTCAGGCGTTGCCACTGACGAATATCCGCCCCCTCAAGTATTGTCACTGCCCCCATTAAGGGTGACTTCCGGATCCAAGTAAAAAAAAAAAAGAGCTCCAGTAAAACTTTTGAAACGGGGTCCGTGCACCCCATTTCGGGCAGAGGACAATTTCGATCCCCAAATGTTTAAAAGTGAATTTGTTTCAACTCCATCATGGTTTGATATCACCATCATTAATCCAACATACAACAGTACCAGCCAGGGATATTGCTACTAAGGGAGTGAGGAGCAGACATTAAATTATCAATATCTTGCAGTAAAGGTGCATCAATTAGCAGTGTGCAAAGTAAATTTTTCACAAAAGCCATTTCCACGTCATACTATTTTGGGAGAAGAATGCCTGCATTTAACTAGCTCATTATTTATTTATTTATTTGTTTGTTTATTTTATTTATATTTAAAGGGCTTAGATGTTTGCACAAATTCAGTGAAAATAAATTGTTTTGTGTAAATTCAATGAACCATTTAGGTGCTGCTGATAATTTCTAGGAAATGATATTTTCGAGATAGATGACCATTTAAAAATATGTGCCACAGCTGAAGGGAGGTTCTATTTGTAATGGAGCGTCCTTAGAATAAAAAAAAATCATTCCAATATGGAAATTGCTGAGTGCACAAGTAACAATGCCAAATTATATTAGACCAGAATACTAATTCTATATAGGGACATTAACATTTTGGCTAATTTCTTTGAGACTAAATTAGTTGAGAATAATAGACAATAAGACAAATTGTACACATTCAGTGGAAGAAATTTGGTTATTGGGCTCATTAACTAATCTTTTCTAATTCCATGCCATCTTATGTTCTAAAGTTTCCAAATAAATCACACATTCAAATTTGTTTGCTACCGTTTGGTTTTATCACCTCTTGACTATTACTGAATGAAACATAACAATTTCCAACTTCCACTTTCTTTTGAGGCAGGGAGAAGTTGATGGGCAGATTGGCCACCCAAAGCACTATTTAAATCACACAACAGATGACTATGGAATTGAACTCACATGAGACTAGATGGGTGGGAAAAAGCACCCTCAATGGCTCAGCAATTTTATCCAGTGAGTAGCTATGCATATGAGGGAAATACCAGGGTTAAATCACTGCCGTGTGCTCAGGTAACTGACCCTAGCCAGGGCAAAAGTACTCTGGTATAATTGGCCTAAGCACCTAATCAAGGTAGGGCAAAATGAGCCAATGTTCCCACTCTGAATCACTGTCCAGCAGCACATGTGTGAAGGTTGGAGGATGACAGGATCCTAGTCGGCTGTGATAGATACTCCCAGGACTAAATAGCCTTTGAACATCCATAGTCAATGCTCACCCACAAATAATGACCATGTGGGCAACGCAGTGGAGGTATTTGTAGAATCAAAGGTCAGCAAGCAGCCAATGCCTTCAGGAGAGGGAGAGTAATCGGTAGTGGAAACTAATGAAAATATTGGGGGGTGGGGTGGGCAGAGCAGGGCAGACAGGTAAAAACACAGCAGTACATGAATATACTAATGGGTTAAACATACCTTGATTTGCTTCTTTTGGAGAATCAGGTACAGTTACAGATTGGCTGTCATTTTCATCAGGAACATCAAAAATATCATCCTGTGCTGAATGCAACTTTGATTTTTTCATTGCTGTAAATTAGTGAAATTACAGATGGAACACAAACCTTTAAACAACAATCCAAAACTAATCCCACTACCCCGCTCTCTCTCCGGATGGTGCTGCATTTAATCTGCGTCAAATATTTATCTACTTTCCTTTAAGATGCCATCCAGAGACTTGAGCACATAATCGAGGCTGATAATTCAATGCAGTGCTGCACTGTTCGAGGTGCTGTCTTTCGGATGAGATGTTAAACGGAGCTCCAGTCTGCACTCTCAGCTGGACATAAAAGATCCCATGGCATTTTTCAAAAGAAGAGCAGGGAAGTTATCTCCGGTGTCCTGGCCAATATTTACCCCTCAACCAATATCACTAAAATAATTCTTGTCGTTACATCATTCCTGTTTGCAGGACCTTGCTGTGCGCATTATCACAGTGATTATACTTCAAAAAGGTACTTCATTGGCTGTAAAGTATTTTGGAACATCCGGAGGTTGTGAAAGGTGCTATAGAAAAGCAATTTTTTTTTTTTTTTTAAAAAGTGGCCAAACTAATGATTTGCATAACCACTTGATTTTTGGACTCTTTACCCCACTTAAAGCCTAGGATCCCATCTGCTTTTTAAAAAAATCATGCATTTGTTGCCCCCGTTTTAAAGATTTGTGCATCTTAAACCCTAAATCTAGGTTTTCCACTCCTTTTAATGTTTTACCATTTATTCCCCCCAAAATGCATCAAAGTCTGACCCTCGAATTATTCTTTTACTTTGTTTACCTAAAAAAAACACCCCTTACTACTTCTTTATATTGGCCCTGAGATTCTGATGTCCCGGGTCCATACGAAGTTTCTACGGACCCAGGAGGGCATCGGAAAAGCCGGTTGTTGGCATGCAATGCGCATGCACTGAAAACCGGCTTTTCCAATCCGTCAGGTTTCTGGCTTGACAGATCCTCCGTATCTCGGGAGCGAGGATACTTGCAGGGCAAGATTTCCAATATTTACGAATATCTTGCCCTGCAAATGTCCTTTAAAATCTTGCGCCTGAAAAAGCAGGTGTATAGCCTACTTGTACAGGCGCAAGTGCTTAAAAATACACAAACGTTTTAAAATAAATAGTTATAAAAACACATTTTATTGTTAAAAACCCTCCCCACTATGGCAAGTTTATTTTAAGGCTTAATTAAAAAAAACTTTAAAAAGTCAGGAATTTTTTTTTTTAAATATAACATCTTTAATTTAAATGAATGTTAAATAATATGTCGTTTATTTTCTATTTTTTATTGTTTTGGGTGCTTCTCATTCATAGTTATAAGAGTTCCAGACTTACGGAAATCCTATTACTATGAATGAGAGTCTATACTATACCTGATTGACTGCTGCCTCCAGCTCCCGGCCTGTGCACGTCCCCACGTGTACGCGCAGTCATGAGAGGCCTCAGGCTCGGAGGTTCCAACAGGTGCAGCAGCAACAGGTAAGTGCGCATCTTTTCTCTCTTTTTCTGTCGTTTACCTGTGGAATTTAAGGGCCATTATCTGCTCGGACATTTTCTTTCATATTTCCTTTTAAATCTCCCCTTTCACTCGCCACTCCTTTATTCCTCACAATTTTATTTTGTATCATCAGACCCCCTTTAAGTTGAAGTCTAGTTGTAATCTATTTATCCATAGAACTCTTATCCTTTGATTCATATCCTTTGATTCAACTCCATTTCATCTTGTATGAATATCAATTTTGTACTCTATTCATCTCACATTGAGGATTCCCCACTATTAACTTTTCCTGAGTCGATACCTTCACATCATTGAATTGTCATTTTCTAGTCCTGCATGCTTACCGTTGACTCATTATCCTGTTTTATTGTGAGCTTAACTATGGTGCATCATTTATTTTCCATTTGCTCTCCTATTTTTTTTTCTCTCTCAATCACTTCCAAAAACTAAATCAAGCAAATGTTTGTCTTGTTTTACAAAAAAAAAATTGACCTCGGAAGCAATCTTCGATTCTAAAAAGCCCTCCCCACTTTGACCCTATATGCTATCTTTATCCCAGTCCACCTTAAAATAGTTAAAATCTTCCAATATTATTGCCCTGCTGTTCTTGCATATCTTTGAACTTTCTGCAATTCTCCATCTTGATCTCATTTCCATTGATTAGTGACTTGCAATGCATATCTAGAATTGACCATTTCTGTTGCTACTCCTCAACAGGATTCTGTCTTAACCCAACCCTCTAGAACAACCTTACCTTCTAATGCCACGTTAGAACCCTTAATATCCCCAGCATTGAAGTACTGACCACGCTCGACCTGTCCGACATGAAACTCCCGAAGCAAGCACTCTACGCGGAGCTCCGACACGGCAAGTGAGCCCCAGGTGGGCAGAGGAAACGTTTCAAGGACACCCTCAAAGCCTCCTAGATAAAGTGCAACATCCCCACCAGCACCAGGGAATCCCTGGCCCAAGACCGCCCAAAGTGGAGGAAGAGTATCCGGGAGTGCACTGAGCACCTAGAGTCTCGTCACCAAGAGCATGCAGAAACCAAGCGCAGACAGCGGAAGGAGCGTGCGGCAAACCAGACTCCCCACACACCCTTTCCTTCAACCACTGTCTGCCTCACCTGTGGCAGAGACTGTAATTCCCGTATAGGACTGTACAGTCACCTGAGAACTCACTTTGAGTGGAAGCAAGTCTTCCTTGATTCCAAGGGACTGCCTATAATGAATATTGCCACCCCACCATCCTGTTACCCCCCTCATTATTCCTGGTTGTTAACATTTTCAGGAGATAAAATTCCCCGTCCTGTCTAAACCAAACACAGATCTCTATGGCGACATCATATCCCTCGAGTTATTATTATTAATACTTCCAACTCTTCAATTTTGCTTAAGTCGCTTAGTGAATTCACAAACATACTATTCAATGCTGACTCAAATTTTTGGTAATATAAACTCTTATTATCGTTGCTAGTTTTCTCATTTAATTTGATATCCCTTGACCCATCTCCAATATTTTTCTTTCCTCTCAACCTTAATCTTCTTCTCCTCCCTTTTTTATCTGGTAATATTTTCTCTATTTATTGCAACTAAGGCTTCTGCTTCTACTCCCAACAGTTTAATTAACCCTGCTCTCTTCCATTCTTTAACCTATCCAGCACATGACATGGGAAGCAAGCCAGAGATTACTATCCTGGAGGTATTTTAATGTCCAACTCCCTCTGCAGTAGAGAGCTGGTATATGACTTGAACCGGTCGGGGGTTGGTTCTTGCAATTCTCCTGTCCAAGTGTGAAACCTTTATCCAACTTGTGTTTGATGTCTAATCTTGCATTAAATCGTGGCCAACATTGTGCATAGCTTCCTAGGTACAGGTATTAGTGTAAAAGCAGCAGAACTTGAAAGGCTGAACAATTAATTCAGGGAGCAAGATTTAGAAGTCAACCTCTATTAGCTAGTTTCACAATGGTTGGGCTTTACAACAGGTGTAATACAATTCCAGCCCAGTGTTGAGCCACATTAAAAAAAAACATACTTCAAGGAGAACCTTTGGTTACAGCACGGAAGGCGGCCATTTGGCCCGTCGAACCAGCGCAGGCTCTCTGCAAGAGCACCTCAGCGGATCCCACTCGCCCGCCCTTTCCCCGTAGCCCTGCAAATTTCTCTCCTTCAAGTACATATCCAACTCACTTTTAAAAGCAGTGATCAAGTCTGCCTCCACTACCCTTTCAGGCAGTCCATTCCAGATCTGAACTACTTGCTGTGTAAAAAGATTTTTCTTATGTCCCCTTTGGTTCTTTTGCCAATCACCTTAAATCTGTGTCCTCTGGTTCTCGACCCTTCTGTCAATGGGAACAGTTTCTCTCTATCTACTCTGTCCAGACCCTTCATGATTTTGAATACCTCTTTCAAATCTCCTCTCAATCTTAGAACATAAGAATTAGGAGCAACCATTCGGCCCCTCAAGCCTGCTCCACCATTCAATAAGATCATGGCTGTTCTTTTAACACAACTCCACCTTCGTGCACTATCCCCATATCCCTTGATATTCAAATATCTATCGATCTCGATCTTGAACATATTCAACGACTGAGCTTCCACAGCCCTCTGGGGTAGGTAATTCCAAAAATTCACCACCCTCTGAGTGAAGACATTTCTCCTCATCTCAGTCCTAAATGGCCGACCCCTTAGTCTGAGACTATAACCCCTGGTTCTCGCCTCCCCAGCCAGGGGAAACATCCGACCTGCATCTACCCTGTCAAGCCCTGTAAGAATTTTGTATTTTTCAATGAGATCACCTCTCATTCTTCTACACTCAAGAATATAGGTCTAGTCTACTCAATCTTCTCTTCATAAAAGACAACCCCCCCCACACCCCCCATCCCAGGAATCAATCTGGTGAACCTTTGTTGCACTCCCTCTATGGCAAGTATATCCTTCCTTAGGTAAGGAGACCAAAACTGTACACAATACATCAGGTGTGGTCTCGCCAGGGCCCTATATAATTGCAGTAAGACATCTTTACTCCTGCACTCAATTCCTCTTGTAATTAAGGCCAGCAAGCTTTCTTAATTGTTTGCTGTACCTGCAGGTTAACTTTGTGATTTCTGTACAAGTGCACCCAGGTCCCTCTGAACGCCAATATTTCCCAATTTCACCATTTAAAAAAACTCTGCTATTCTATTTTTCCTACCGAAGTAGATAGCTTCACATTATATTCCATTTGCCATGTTCTTGCCCACTCATTCTATATCTCCTTGAATCATCTTTGCATCCTCCTCGCAATACATTTCCATCTAGCTTTGTATCAGCAAACTTGGATATATTACATTTGGTCCAAATCATTGATATAGATTGTGAATAACTGTCGCCCAAGCACTGAACCTTGCTGTACCTCACTAGTTATGGCCTGCCAACCTGAAAATTACCCTTTTATTCCTACTCCTCAATCCATGCTAGTATATTACCCCCAAGGTTATGAGCCCTAATTTTGGTTAATAATCTTGTGTGGCAACTTATCGAATGCCTTTTGAAAATCCAAATACACCAGATCCACTGGTTTCCCCATATTTATTCTGCTAGTTACAACCTAAAAAAAAACTCATTTGTCAAACATAATTTCCCTTTCATAAATCCATGTTGACTCTGCCCAATCTTATTATTTTCTAAGTGCCCTGTTACCACATCCTTAATAATAGATTCTATTATTGGTACTGTTTAAGTGAGGGTGCCAGTCAAGACATCAAGAAAACTCCCTTTCTTTATAAATTGTGCTATGTTTTCTTTCAATGTCCACCTGAACAAGCAGGCTTGGTTTAATAAATTAGTGAAGAGCCCCTAAATACTGCACAGGAGTGTCAATCTATTCAAGTTCTCTGCTGGGATAGAGCTTGTTTTGAAATCCATAAATGTGTACCAGCTGAACATTGAGAACTTTCTACATTTATTATTTACTCATTTTAAAGAGAGAAGAGCACAATTATATATTTTTTTAAATTTAAAAACTCAAAGCCCCAACACTGCCAAGAGAAGAACTAAACACTATGGCTAAGGTAGAGTTTCAGGTAAAAGCTGAGTCACTTGCCAACATAAATAAAACAGTAAGTACAGCAGTAAGTTTATTATTACAGAACTAAAAGCTCTATAGCCTACAGCCAGACTCTTGAAACTGCTAGCTGACTAGAACTTCAAATTTTTCAGTATTCAGAAAACTCACCATTTATGAACTGCGTTTCAAAATAATGGCGATTTTCTCTGGTAAAGTGCCGAACATCAGGGGTTCTTCCATGAACTTCTTTCTTTGGAAGCATTTTCAACAGTCTGTTTATATCCCAATCGGAAGGCAAATTCACTCTGACAAACCTACAAAAGATAACTAGGTTCATTTTTAATCCCAAATAAATAATTCTATGACAATAGTGCACCACTTTTGCTTTTTAGAGCATGAGACAGAGTGCGAGTATGGCCCAAGCTATGTTTCCAACACCCATTCATTCTCCGCTTCTCATTCCTCAAACTCTGGCCTTTTATAAAATTTCTCCCACCACTAGGAGCTATGCCTTCGGCTCCATGTTCTAGAAATTTCTGCCTAAATCCAAGCCCTTCCTTAAAACGTAACGCTCCTAAAATCTCCTCCTTTGGAGATAAATAGATGCTGAGCCAACTAGAAATCTATGAAGCGCCTTGGGATATTTTCTTCTATGTTACAGATGCTTTTTAAATTAAGATGTTGTTCAGGCAGTAGTTAATAGACCAGAATTTGCGGTCACAATAATGTTGAGCCCAATGGCTCTCACCGTTATTTATGCACAAATAATACCACAAGGGGCAGATGCGCGGTTAAACACAGATATCCAAAAGTTGCTTTTGCACCACGCCACCATTAACTTCGCAAAAATGGTATCTCGCTGTCCATCTCACCATTGAATGACATGAAGTTGCTGTACTTTTGCGGTAGATACGGACTAAACTCGCCACAGAAAGTTAAGTGTAAGTACGCTTTTAACAATGCAAGGTGTGTTAATGACTGCCAATCAACCTCTTTGGCACTGAAAATTAACGATTACAAGTGAGGAATCACAATCCTTCAGATATTTATTTAAAACTCCCACCAAAAATTAAGATTTAAAAAACTTTCCTTTGTCTCTTTTTCTTCCCCTCGCAATTCAATCTAAAAGATCCCATGGCACTATTTTGAAGAGCAGGGGAGGTATCCCTGGTATCCTGGCCAATATTTATCCCTCAATCAACATTACAAAAACAGATTATCTGGTCATCATATTGCTGTTTGTGGTAGTTTGCTGTGCGCAAGTTGGCTGCCGTGTTTCCTACATTACAACAGTGACTACACTTCAAAAGTACTTCATCGGTTGTAAAGTGCTTTGAGACGTCCGATGGTCGTGAAAGGTGCTATATAAATGCAAGTCTTTCTTTTCCTTTTCTGTACCCGATTGGTCAAGGAGATACATAGTTGCTTGCCTGGTTCACTCAGGTCCCAGATGCCTAGTTTCCCCTCGCTGTTACCAGCTCACACATTCAGCAACTTGCCACATAAAATTGCAAAAGCAAGTCTAACTAATGACAAATGCCATGAAATGCCTTACTACAGCAAATGATGGCCCATTAAACCTAAACTGTGTCTAGATTATTTTCTATTTGGAGCAGATTTTTGGTAGTGCAATGCCTTTGCTCGGTTTAGCTGCATGTTACCTGGGCCTATATAGCTGGAGTTTAGAAAAAATGAGAGATGATCTCATTGAAACATACAAGATTTTGAGGGGGATTGTTAGGGTAGATGTCGAGAGATTGTTTCCCCTGGCTGGAGTTTCAAGAACTAGGGGTCATAATCTCAGGATAAGGGGTAGGCAATTGAAGACTAAGATGAGGAGGAATTTCTTCACTCGAAAGGATTGTGAATCTTTGGAATTTTCTATCCCAAAGGACTGTGGATGCTGAATTGTTGAGTATATTCAAGGCTGAGATAGATAAGATTTTTGGACACTAAGAAAAATCAAGGGATATGGGGAAGGGTGGGAAAGTAGAGTTGAAATTGAAGATCAGCCAGGATCTTATTGAATGGCAGAGCCGTATGTCTCCTGGCAGCTGGCCTCATGAATTTGGCAAATTTACCTTGGGGTTGCTGCCAGCTACACAAGACCTTACATCAGCAACTAGCCCACCATCAGAGCATACCATAAAATTTCAGGCTCATTCCCTTCGATTTTCCATCCACTGAATTCAATGGATGTAAAATCATGGGTAATTCAACTGCAATTTTGCAATATGCACTGGTGTCAGGCGAAGTTCCCCACCACCAATGGATATTACCCCTTCATTATTTCACAGAGGCTGGCCAACGTGCAAAACATTGCCACAAGGAAAGACAGTGGCAACAAACAATGTTAGTGTATTTAAGAGGGAACTAGATGTTTTTTGCTTCAAAAAAAAACTATGATTTGTACAAGTTTGCAGATGACACTAAGCTGGGTGGCGGTGTGAGCTGTGAGGAGGATGCTATGAGGCTGCAGGGTGACTTGGACAGGTTAGGTGAGTGGGCAAATGCATGGCAGATGCAGTAAAATGTAGATAAATGTGAGGTTATCCACTTTGGGGGCAAAAACACAAAGGCAGAATATTATCTGAATGGCGGCAGATTAGGGAAAGGGGAGGTGTAACTAGACCTGGGTGTCATGGTACATCAGTTATTGAAAGTTGGCATGCAGGTACAGCAGGCGGTGAAGGTGGCAAATGGCATGTTGGCCTTCATAGCTAGGGGATGGGAGTATAGAAGCAGGGAGGTCTTACTGCAGTTGTGCAGGGCCTTAGTGAGGCCTCACCTGGAATATTGTGTTCAGTTTTGGTCTCCTAATCCGAGGAAGGACGTTCTTGCTATTGAGGGAGTGCAGCGAAGGTTCACCAAACTGATTCACGGGATGGCAGGACTGACATACGAGGAGAGACTGGATTGATTGGGCCTATATTCACTGGAGTTTATAAGGATGAGAGGGGATCTCATTAGAAACATAAAATTCTGATAGGATTGGACAGGTTAGATGCAGGAAGAATGTTCCCGATGTTGGGGAAGTCCAGAACCAGGGGTCACAGTCTAAGGATAAGGGGTAAGCCATTTAGGACTGAGATGAGGAGAAACTTCTTCACTCAGAGTTGTTAACCTGTGGAATTCCCTGCCAGAGAGAGTTGTTGATGCCAGTTCATTGGATATATTCAAGAGGGAGTTAGATATGGCCCTTACGGCTAAAGGGATCAAGGGGTATGGAGAGAAAGCAGGAAAGGTGTACGGAGGTGAATGATCAGCTATGATCTTATTGAATGATGGTGCAGGCTCGAAGGGCCGAATGGCCTACTCCTGCACCTATTTTTCTATGTTTCTATGGAAGGAAGGCAAGAAGAGATAGCTTATGCTATATTTTTTGAACTTTAGGACTAGCCAGTAATGGTCTTTTCCAGCCACGTACATCCCTAACTTTTGATCCTGCTGCTGCCAGGGTCAGTATCACCTGCCTCCCAACTTGTAGTGTTCTACATTGCAAAATGTAGCTAGATGCCATTTAAAAAATTCAATAAGGCAGGTGGCTGTTTCGCCTAAAAAAAATCTTAAAAATAAATGTACCTCTGTTTAGGCAAGGAGAACCAGGTGTTGCGCTTGAGGGAGGGGGGGGCTAGGCCATCCATTTAAAACAGAGATAAGGAGGAACTTCTCTCAGAGGGTTGTAAATCTGTGGAATTCTCTGCTCCAGAGAGCTGTGGAGACTGGGTCATTGAATACACTGAAGGTAGAGACAGACAGATTTTTGAGTGATGAGAATAAAGGGTTATGGGGAGCAGG